>NC_136523.1:58876286-58913786 GCF_053919585.1 Euprymna scolopes | reverse complement strand
CCATATCAAGCTCTCTTCAGCCAATGCTCATAGATGAGATAAGCCATTGGTACCGTCGGTTTCAAGCCGATACTTAGGACCGTTTTAGATATCCATATCAAGCTCTCTTAAGCCAATGCTCATAGATGAGATAAGCCATTGGTACCGTCGGTTTCAAGACGATAATTAGGACCGTTTTAGATATCCATATCAAGCTCTCTTCAGCCAATGCTCATAGATTAGATAAGTCATTAGTACCGTCGGTTTCAAGCCCGATACTTAGGACCATTTAAGATATCTATAGCAAGCTCTCTGAAGCCAATGCTCATAGATTAAGTAAGCCATTGGTACCGTCGGTTTCAAGGCCGATAATTAGGGCCGTGTTAGATATCCATATCAAGCTCTCTTCAGCCAATGCTCATAGATCAGACAAGTCATTAGTACCGTCGGTTTCATGCCTTATTATTAAGACCGCTTTAGATATCCATAGCAAGCTCTCTTCAGTCAATGCTCATCCCCGTCGGTTTCACGTCCGATAATTAGGACCGTTTTAGATATTCATAGCAAGCTCTCTTCAGCCAATTCTAATATATGAGATAAGCGATTGGTACCGTGTGTTTCACGTCCGATAATTAGGACCGTTTTAGATATTCATATAAAGCTCTCTTCAGCCAATGCTCATAGATTAGATAAACCATTGGTACCGTCGGTTTCAAGCCTGATAATTAGGACCGTTTTAGATATCCATAGCAAGCTCTCTTCAGCCAATGCTCATAGATGAGATAAACCATTGGTACCGTCGGTTTCAAGCCCGATAATTAGGACCGTTTTAGATATCCATATCAAGCTCTCTGCAGTCAATGCTCATCACCATCGGTTTCAAGCCCGATAATTACGACCATTTAGGTATCAATATCCAGCTCTCTTCAGCCATGCTCATAAAACAACCTCCTGTCAATTGTTTGATCTCAAAAAGGGGTCATGGCTCTGGTAATATCAACTAAGTTCTCCAAAAAGCATTCTTTGAAGTAGATTGCACTTCTCTCTTTTTATAATTTGCTCCTCTTCTTTTTTAATATTGGCCAGAGATACTCAATGGGGTTAAAGTGTTGAGAACACGGTAGTCAAGTCATGAGAATTTCTCCAAAGAAGCCTATAGATTCAAGGAAGATTGCACTCGCCCTAGCAGAATGTGATGGTGCATTCACATGCATAAAAATCAACAGAAAAACGACGTAACGATGGTAGATCAACTATCCACGATGACAAATGTTTATGCAAAAATACCGTGTACACATTCATGTTAAGTTTTCACCATCTGGAACTCAGAATGGTATAACAAACTTATCCCTAATGATTCCCGCCCAAAACATGATGACTCCACCTGCCCGTTGGCGATGAACTCTGTAAGGGGTTGGAAATTCGTTTGAGTTCCAAACTTTGGCCAATCCGTAAAGAGTAGCACGGATCTCATTTTTAAATAGGTCACGTTGGAAATCCATTTTCATATAATTCTGTGCCCAGGCATTTCGTTTTTCTCTATAGTTTTTGCTCAATGGGGGCCTTAGAATAGTTTTGATGTTTCTTGCACTCTAATTCAACACATTATATCGGAACTGTCTGGAGCGATTCCAGCTCTGACAAAAATGGAAAAACTGGTAATCTTTGGGTTTCGGTTGACTTCTCTACGAATTTTCTAAATATCACGATGTGAAAGGTTTCTCCTCGTGTCCTTATCCTTTTTGGATTTGGTGTTGGTGTTGCTAACGAATGAATCTAAAGATCTTGGATCCATTTCCAGCTCCATAGCTAAATCTGTGATGAACAATCCTTCTGCGAGTCCAGCTACTTTACTTTCCTCTTCGATAACCGTTAATCACCCCTTTTTTCTGGCATTTTAAAAAATCTGCAATAAACCAATGGACAGCATAAATAACTTTATAATAAATAAAACATTAAAATTTCGTGAATATCGCATGGATTTGAATACATTTTTGAGAAATAACTAACCTTGAAACAGTCATTGGATGATACAATTTTCATTTTGTATGGCGTATATATTTATTGAAATATTGATATTTCACAAATCTGCAATAAAGCGACTGGCATATTTTAAATACAATGACATTTATAAGTGATAATAAATTTTGATATTTAATGCATATAATAAAAAATTAAAATAAAAGTCTAGGAGCAAAGCATTAAAGACGAAGAGATTAATTTCTTTTACTCTTTATTTACTTTTAATTTTTGAATCTTTAATTTTTAAGCTTTGCGAAAAGCCATGACAGCCAACAAACCGGAAGTCCAAGGTTTGAGTTTCACCCTCATTCCAAGCTTTCCTATTTGAAAAAAAATATATATATATGAGCTAAAAAGCTACATTTTTAACCATCTATATAATTTAATTTACAAAAAACATGTCTTCTCTTGAGGTGATCCATTTGTGTAAAATCCCTGATAAGGAAAAACTGAAATTTTGTTTACCTTGCAGAAGAATACATTTTTCGAAAATGTAATATTCAGGGAATTTCACTAAAAATCCTATTGTTTTTTTTTTGTTTTGGTTTTAGATAATAGGATTGTTTTCTAAATATTGATTCTAATATAATTGCAGACTTTGATATTGTAGTAAAATAAAATCTGTAATCTTAAAAGATCTTTCAAATTACAGTTAATTTACATATATATACATATATATATATATATATATATATATATATACCTATATATATATATATGTATATATATATATATATTATCTATCTTAACAGATTATCAAAATGTAATTTTTCTCAACATTCGAAAATGTTTAAACAATAAAATCAATTTGAATATTTCTTACTTGGTATGCAGTTTATACAATTTATTGGTATAAAATTCTCCAATTATTACAAAGCAAGGACAGACTTTGCCACTGCTGTAAATATTTGGATAAATGGCATATATTTTCAGTTTAAATAATACACAGTCCAGTTGTTGCACCGTTTCCTTACACATATAAAATATCAAAATCAAAACGCCATTACGCATCGTTTAAGACTTATATAAATATATACATCTTGCATTTTGTTTTGACAATATAAGTATAAGCTCTTGAGAATATTCTTCTACCGAACGACACCTTTATCTTAAAAGTTTCTGTATTGTCAGGCTATAATTATGCAAATGAGATAACTAGCAGCTTTCGATTTTTCATGGGTAATCCTCGTCTTTATATAGTTTACGCGAAATATTTGAAATGCAACTATCACTTTACATGTATATATATATATATATATATATATATATATATATATATATATATATATATATATATATATATATATATATATAAAGTTATAAAATATACAGGGTGACCAAAAAAAACGGGCCCTACTCTAATTAGGCTCCGTTTCTTAGTGTTTTGTCTCAATTAAAAGAAAATTTGGTCATAACTAGTTTATTATATTCACAGCATCACATAAATACTAGGGTCTTTGACCTTTTTTCTCTGTTCCACAGCATATTTTGTAGATACACTTTCTATAGTTTTTTGTGTTTTTTGGGTTCACCCTGTATAAAGCGATTAAGCTACACTTAATATTCCGCGTTTCATCCACTCTAGCATTTTTCAGGCTTATATATATATACATGTATATATCTTCATATACATCTCCATATATATATACATCATATATATATATATATATATATATATATATATATATACATCTTCATATATATACATCATCATAAATATATATTAATATACACATATATATATATATATCTTTATATATATTCAGATAAATATATTTACGTACATATATCTTCACATATATATATACTTTCACATATATATATATGTCTTCATATATATATATATATCTTCATACATATATATCTTCATATGCATATATATATCGTCATATATACATATATATACATATCTTCATAAATATATATATATATATATATATATATATATATATATATATATATATATATATCGATGATTTTTATTCATGCCAAAGAGGAGACGAGGCGCAGATTTTAATCTACACTATCCACTCAGTGTTATTATTGGTGCGAGTTGTTCTTAATTTTTAAATAAACACTAATATTGAAAAATTAAAAGTAAAAAGTGGAATAATTGTCAATATATATGTTCAAATTCTGCGTCATCTTGTTTTGCTTTATCATTAAAACAATTTTTTTCTCTGCATTTGATAGAAATTTCACATTAAAATAATTTTATCTGTAATAAGGTCTACACACACGCACACACACACATACATGTAAATATAGTCATCCACACACAGTACTGTTTCGTTATGTATGTTATATGTGTAAATATATATATATATATATTAATATATATATATATATATTAATATATATAATAATATATATATATATATTAATATATATATTAATATATATATATATATATTATATATATATATTATATATATGTAAATATACATACCAGGGGCGTGCAATAAGTGTGCCGCTGACCCACTTACTGTTGGCTAACCTAGCTGAAATTTAGCCTGTCCACAAATTTATATGTCTAAGGGTTATGTGGCAAATTACAGGTGTTGACTTATTATGGTTTTAGTTTTACAGGTGTTTAAACTTAGTCAGGTGTTAAATGGAGCCTGTTGGATGTCGGGCAGTGATCCGGTTTTTTTTATTTGAAAGGATACTCACCACACTTTTGATGAGATGAAAGAAACTTATGGTGGCAATGCCCCATCACATGACCTGGTAAAATGCTGGAATCATGAATTCAAACATGGAAACAGCTTCCAGACCTGGTCGCCCTCCCCCTCCTTCTTCTATTGATGAGACATCCGTCCGTCAATTAGAGGCTGCCATTTTGGAAGATCGGCGCATTACTATTTGCCAAATAGCCCAAGCTGTCAATATTAGTACAGGGTCTGTGGAAACTATCATTCATGACCAGTTGCCTAGGCATAAGGTGTCTGCCTGGTGGATTCCCATGTTGCTCACGCCATTCCAAAAGCGAAAACACGTCGAGTGCTCGAGGGTGAATTTGAAGATGTGCAACGAAGATGAGTCACATTTTTCATAAGATTGATTACACAGGATGAAACCTGGGTCCATCACTATGATCCAGAGACTAAAGCCCAGTCAATCTAGTAGAAGCACTTAGACTCACCACCTCACAAGAAGGCAAGGGTGCAGTCCTCAGATTGCAAGGTCCTGCTCACAGTCTTCTGGGACCAGGACAGAGTAGTGATGACAGATTTCTTGGCAAAGGGTACCACCATTAAAGGAGCCTATTATGCTTCACTTTTGAGGAAAGTAAGTAAGCTATCAAAATCAAGAGGCGGGGCAAGATCAGCAAAGCTACCCTCATGCTGGATGACAACGCTCCGGTCCACAACTCACACGTTGCCAGATCAGAAGCACGAGCGTGTTGTTATAAAATCCTCCCCATCCTCCCTACTATCCTGACCTTGCACCATCTAACTTTCAGGTCTTCCCAGCCATGATGTTTTTTTTTGAAAGGAAAGCGTTTCCCAGATGGTGCAGCCTTAAATTCTGAAGTAACGTCGTGGTTGGATGACCAACCTGGGGTGTTCTACAAAAACGGTCTCCAGAGCTGAATCAATCGATGGGAGAAATGCATAACGCTGGATGGTTCCTATGTAGAGAAAGCCTAATAACTGTGCCAAGTTTCGTTGCTCTCCTACTATGGGAAGTTGGTCAGGAGCATTACTTATTGCACGCCCCTCGTATATATACATATATACATAAACATATATATATACATATATATACGTATATATTTAAATATACATATATACATATACATATATATGTAAATATACATATATATATACATATGTAAATCTCTGTCTCACTATATATATATATACATACATATATATATATATATATATATATATATATATATATATATATATATATTGTAATGTATAAAATATATATGAGGATTAAGCTACACTGAATATTCCGCGTTTCACCCACTCTAGGACTCTTCAGGCTTATTATATATATATATATATATATATATATATATATATATATATATATATATATATATATATATATATATATAAAATTTTGAATCGTAGAAGCATATATATATGCTTGTACGATTCAAAATTTTCTCCGATTACAAGACAAGTACATATAAGGTTTGAAATTTCTGATGTGATGCAAGTACCGATTCCATTTTCGATTCTTTTTATACATCTAATGATCTTACTTGAGATTTAATGCTTTAAAAATGTTTAAATGAGAGAATACCCCTGCGTCATGTTTTCAGATTATTTGCCAAACGTAAAAAAGCTCATTTATTTGTTAGGCTTTTATTAAAAGTGTAGATCTTTCTAAGTCTCATACTTATATATTTTCTTTATAATCGCTAGAAAATTTTGGGACAATATATTTTTTAATAAAACGAATTGAATTTGTTCGTCGTTAATTCCATTTGAAATGAAAGGATTTAAGAATAGACGATTGCTATGAAAACAAGTAAATAGGTTAGGTACATTATTGTAAATAAACCCCGTCTCCATTTTGAAGGGTAGATTTTTCATTTTTTTAAAGAAAAATGTACCGAAAGTTGTGTATACGTCTATTAAATATTAATACCATAGATTAGATTTGAATCTTCAACAGTTTTTTTAGCATTTGCCATGAAATATTTCAAATTAAATCGTCAAGTTTTTCCCAGATTCGGCCTAATTATTGATGTCAAAACAAACCATTTCAGTGTTGAAGCAGAAAATTCCATTTCATTTTAGGGAACTACAATGTTTTTATAACAAAACTTGAAAATTGAATCTCTTACCTACCCTGCCTTATCTGTATTAACTTTTAACTGCTATCATTCAAGTAGAAATATTGATGTAATTGCCATTTTTTTCATTATATAAATAAGAAAACATAACAGATTAATTAATATGGAAAAAATGTAATTGTAGAATAATATTTAATATATGGCGTACAAACTATTCGATATAAAAGCCATTGAATGAAAATGATTGTCTTAATTGTTGGCACAACATTTTTAGCTGGTATGTGTTGATTCTTTGCTTCAAAGCCATACACTGATTGGGAAAATTTTGTCGCTTACTTAACTGCTCGTTGCAAACGTTGAAAATGTTAAAATAACTCTTGCAAGTTTACCTTTTCACCAGTTGATAATGAATTCTCTAAATCTTTATCAGAAATGCCTACTACAAGTGGTGGTTCACAAACTCAATTTACTGAGAAATCAATTAAATTTGTCCAGTATAAAACTCTGAAATCGATCATCGGGATTGAAAGACTGTAGTGAACCATTCAATATAATAAATTGCATTACTTTGTGAAAATCTTATATTTTCCATGGTGAAATGTGATGAAGTTGAAATAAGGGAAGAAGTTATAAAAATAATTTTGTCCATTACGTAAGTTATTATTTATTCATAAAAACACTGTTTGAATTACTCTCACCAATAAATAGATGCATTTAAAATGTTGCATCTAATTACACCAAATATATAAAAGCAGTACAAAATTAAGCTTAGCTTATTTTTTTAAATATTTTTTCCAGAAGAGAAACCCAAACCAAAAAAAAAAAAGGACTTTAAAATTCCGGATGATAAACTTTAAAGCTATACACTGGACAATAAAAAATATGTAAAATCGACTTACACTAGTATCCATGTCCAAGAGTAAGTTTCTAGATAATAATGTGTCTATCTAGAAAACTATTCTTTGCATATGGAGGGAGATTATGTAAACTATTCTCTGCCTTCTTTTATTCAAGATTGTTTATATTTTTTCGAAGTATTACTACAAAAGACAGAACACCCAATATACTACTACTACTACTACTACTACTACTACTACTAATGATAATAATAATGGTAATAATAACAATAACAATAAAAACTATAACAACAACAATAATAATAATAATAATAATAATAATAATAATAATAATAATAGTAGGAGCACTAGGAACAACCCAGAAAAACTTCGAAAAAGAATGTCAGTAATTGGAATCAGAGGAATAACTGCAAATGTACAACGACTGAAATATTAAGAAAAACCCTTGCATACGGAGAATATTACAATACAATATAACGAATAAGCGTTACAGGGAATGAAGAACACCGAAACTGCATATCTACAGGTTCTACCCCCCCCATCATGCATTCCCCCATTGTTTCATCACCGATCCCCCCCAAAAAAATGATACCAAAGGGCCGAGAAGGGCCAATAAGGACTGAAAAACCGAGGAGCGAGCGCCAACCAGACCTCGGCTGGACAATCGCAAAGAAAACTGGGACCTTGAGGAGGCCGAGTGCCACTCAAATTCCAGTATAAACCAATGACCACTACCAGAGAGAAATCAATGGTAAGCGGCTGTTGCGATGATACAAATTCATTTGCAAATGCTATCGAAGGAGGTGGATAGAGCTGGACGTATGGGGAGACTTGTTGTCACTCAGTTTCCAGAGAATACCACAGGTTTCCAATCAGATCGTTTGTTGACTTGTGTGAAAGCTCCATGTGAGCCAATAATAATAATAATAATAATAATAATAATAATAATAATAATGATAACAATAATAATAATAATAATAATAATAATAATAATAATAATAATAATAATAATGTGTAGTTTAACTCTTTAAGCTGAATTATTTCTCCAAAATGTGAGTTTACCCTTTTTTAAAAATGATTACGGTAAAACACCCCTGCCATTGGCGTGTCCCAATTGGATTTCTTGTAATTGTGAATTGCAAATAGCGGTTATCACATGGTAAAATAAATTAAGGACTCTAAAGATTGCTAGTCATAATGGTGTCAATAACGTTTTAATAACTATTTACTTAAGTTTAAAACAAGGAGGATTTACTTTGGAACGAACCCTTGACTGATCAATATCGCTTCGGGCACAATCACTGTTCATCGCTGGCAAAGGTCCATTGTATATAGGAGTGACTATGTACTAAACATAAATTATTGAGAACTAATTGGCGCTCGTTGTTATGGTACAACTGTCGTGTGTGTAGCTCTTCAACTTTTTAATTAAAAAGATATGAGACTTTACTTTTGGAACTACCGACATAAATATTTAATATACAAACTTACCTTGATACACATATCTTTCATACTATACAATAGAGCATTAATAATAATAATACTAATAATAATAATAATAATAATAATAATAATAATAACAAAAATAAGGGTGACGAATAAAAAATGTACTTTATCAGTTATATAAAACTAGCGAGGGGAACTCGGCGTTGCCCGGGTGTTTGGAGGTGTGGGGGGGGCAAAAAAGTAAGTATGGGGATCGAACCCGAACCGTTGAGGCAAAGTTGTGAAACAAAATGTGCGATGTTAACCATTGCCCCACCGCGAGATGCTTACAGAAACACGTTTGAATTTATTTAATTACTTGGATTTAGCAGGTGCTCGTTTTAATGAGTTAATGAGGTCAAGTTTGATTGCGGGATTTCATTTACTGCTGAACGCTTTTCCCCCCGAAGATGTCATAGGAAAAAGACTAACCCACATGTGGCGATCGACAAATATTGAATATTTATCTTCCCGAAATCGAGCAAATTAAATAGACAGGCGAGCTTCGTTGTTAACAGTGAGATATTACGATTTATATGTGATATAAAAAGTTTTAAAAAGGTGTGAAGCGAGCGACCGCGTCTCTGAAAGAAGCCTTTTGTAGACACATAGAAAAAGCGAACACACATACATACACACATTTTCGCTTTATTAAAATACAGGGAATATAACTAAAAATTTGCCTTATTACATGGAGTTTAAAAAAATTAGGCCATTTTTCTCCAATAAAATAATTAGGAAAATAAAAGTATATGCATACTATAGGATTATTGATATATATCCCTCAAACCGTATCTTTACTCCTATAATTTTTTTGCATTGTTATTAATATTAAATACCCTTTCTTCTATTTATTTAAAAAGAAAATACAACTTTGTTATCTGTGGGTCGTGCAATTGCATTCATCTGCAAACATTCTAGCTAATTTGCATATTCTTTTAAACATTCATTTTAATTAATTCCCTATTAGTTTGTTTCCGTTTGTTTATAGAGTGATCATCTTTAGTAAACTATTACGTCTAATTATATTCATTCAGATATTCTACATGATTTTGACTTGCATAATATTTGCATAAAAACTTATAGTTCACAAACATCTTTCTCTATATATTTATGCATGCGTATATATATATATATTTGTTTAAAAATGCCTACCAAACTCCTATTGCAGTTTTTGGTATACAGACATTAAACTTGATATATAGGGTATTCGGACCTATGAACGTTTTAATAACTATTTATCGGCGCGAAAGTGTAAACATTTAAAAAAAATGGAATTTTGAAGGTCGAACGACGGCATTACGAATATGCATGGGTAACATAATAGCTATCGATTCAGGTGTTACTTTTTAACCTTGCAGCAAACATGTCTTCATAGTTCAGTAATCTATAAATATAAAAGCGAAAATGTGTGTATGTGTGTGTGCGTCTGTGTGTGCGCGTGTGTGTGCGTTTTCGTGTATGTCCAAGAAAGGATGTTTTTCGCTTGCTTTTCGCTCGGGTTGCTTCTTCTTAAAACATTTTATATCACGTCTAAATGATAATATGTACGAGTTACGAACTGGCGTCGCGTGTGTATTTAATTTGCCCGACTTACAAAACTTAAATATTCAACAGTTTTCGATCGCCGCACGTCGCTTCGACTTTTTCGTATAAAAAAAAGCGAACAGACTCGCGGTAATAAAACCTCTTTCGGGCCAAGATCAAAGTGTAGTATCTGTTCTGATACCTACACCCCGCTTTGGCGGCCCGGGCATAAAGATCAAAGTGTAGTATCTGTTCCGGCAGATACTGCAAACTATGACTAGCTATGACTAGCAAAGACCAGATGTGGGGGCAACCCCACATGTCTGACCTTTAACCATCTCCCATTTCCCACCTCTCGGGAGCTGGTCCCCTTTTTCCCTTCCCCCTCCCTTCACTCCTCACATTAAAAATCGGCCTTGTGCCTAATTTGCAAATAAATACCATCTGTTCCGGCAGATACTGCACTTAAGATAATTTGTACCAGTCAATGGAGGGGAAACCCTCTATACTGGAACAATTATTATTTTTGGTAACCAGAGTGACCCCTTTTAGGGGAGCTGGTTTTTACCTCACATTAAAAACGGCCTTGTGCCTAATTTGCTCAGTGGGGGAGCAAATAAATACCATCTGTTCTGATACCTACATCGTGCGAGGCAGTGCTGTTCTGGCGACACATTCTCGTGCCCGGAACACCTGACAAGCTTTTTGGATCGCGTTCTGTCCGCACCCCCACTTTGTCTGTCTTTCTCTGCTCTCCCCCCTCCCCCACGGGGGGATCCGAGCTGATAATTTACGACCTTCCCGCGAGGGAGGGTCGGAAACACCTTCTCTCTTCCCTCCACTAACTTCCCACTCCCTCTCTCAGTACTATCTCCCCTCTTGGCGCCACCTCTTTTTGGCGCCAAAGTCGGAACCCCACTGATTCCACGTCACTTTTTTCAGTGAATTTTTTAAAAGAGTGACCCAAAACGGACACCCTCAGCCCGGGGGCCACCAATATGGATACCCTCAGCCAGGGGCCCACCAATATGGATACCCCCAGCCAGGGAGCTACTGCTCCCCAAGAGGACGAATCCCCAACAGGAGAAAAAACAACTGCTGATGGGGCGTACCGCCCAGGTATGACACCATTGGACGCTCCCCAGGAGGGGGAAAATTTAACAACAGCTCCCCCCGAGGGCGACTCCCCCCAAAGGGGAGCAAAACCAAAATCGGTCGTAGCATCTCACTCCAACCACAAAAAGGAGGAGGTGCCGGACCAAAAGGACAATAAAGGGGACAGCGCTCCCCAGGAGGGCTGCTCTCCCAAAAGGGGAGCAGATCAAGAAAATGAGGGGGCATACCGCCTGGACCTCACAAACGAGGAAGGGGCAGATGGCCTCAAAGTAAACAAAAAGGATCATGCTCCCCAAGAGGCCGACTCCCCAAAACGGGAAGCTGCTCCCGAAAAAGACACTAAAAAGGGAGCCGCCGCCCAAAAAGGTGACATTCCCACAAAAGGACTGACCAAGACATCTGGGGAGGCAGGAAGCGTCGCCAATAAACAGGCAGGGGCGACCTCCATAAAAGACCAAAAACGATGTAACCCCACTAAAGACCCCATACCAACACCAACAAGAGGGTCTGCGTGGGGGAAGACCGTAGAAAAACAACTGTCCCCTCAAGAGTATAGAGACCTGTACCTGACAAAGTACAGACAATACATAGAGGGGGCAGATATAAAACCCATACCAGGGGCCTGGGAGGCGATTGAGGGCAGAGTCCTGTCCTTTGCCATTTCCGATATACCGGAAAACCGCCTCCTAGGAATGAAGAAGGAAGATATGGCGGGGCTTCTCCACAAACTTAACATCCCAGTACTATACCTGTACCAGAGGAGCTTCGCTGTGTGGGACATCCTCCTACCCACCAAGGATGATGCGGAAAGACTCTCCCTCCAAGAAATAAAGCATGGGAGAGTCAAACTAACACCTGAATACCAGGGCAAGAGAAGGACTCGGGTGCAGGTATTTAATGTGCCAACCCAAATACCTGCGGAAGTATTAGGATGCCTTTTCAGCCAGTACGGTGAGGTAGAACAGGTGACCCCAGTACGGTCAAAAACTGGGACTCACCTGGGCTGCTACACAATAGCAATGAGGCTGAAGAGGGAAGGTTTTCAAGCAATACCACCGCTGCTGACATACAAAGACGCCAGCATAACGGTAGTGGTGGAGGGCCGTCGTCCACACTGTTGGTTCTGCCAAAAGCAGGGCCACATGGCTAGGAGTTGCCCCCAAAGCGTAACCCCTAATCCAACAACCCAAAAGGCGGTCGCAACCCCTGAGACAACGCCCGCACCAAAACAGGCGGCAACAACCCCTGCAACTGCAACACCAACCCCAGCTCCAAGGAAAACCCAAACCACCCAGGAGGCCAAGGGGGAAGAATGGAGCACGGTAGTGAGACAAAAGCGGAAACACATAATCCCTTCTGCCACCGTCCCACCACCAGCCCAAAAATCGAGGCAGGAGTCTCTGCAAATGCAGCAACACCAACAGCCACCGCAGCCAATGCCGCGGAAACAACTGCAGCAACAACTACTGCAGCAGCAAAATCAGCAAGTGCAGCAGAAGCAGCAGCAGCAACGACACCAGCGAGAGCAGCAACAACAAAAACAGCTGCAGCAGCAAATAGAGGAGCAGACACAACCAACGGTCCCCACACCAATCGAGACGGGGATCAAGCGGAGAAAAGATTGCTCCTCTGAGGATGAATCCGCAAGTGAGAGGGAGAGGAACTCAAACTCACCTCTCCCCGGTTCATTCGAAAGAATGAAAAAGAAAAACAAAAGAAGAAAAGAGGAAGAAAAGGTGGCCCCCACTCCCTGTTAACATACACCATCCCAAACAACAAAATCCACTTCCACCCCCAAACCACACACTGCACCAACACCAGACACCGCACCAACACCAGACACCGCACCAACACCAGACACCGCACCAACACCAACACCAGACACCGCACCAACACCAAACACCGCACCAATACCAGACACCGCACCAACACCAACACCAACACCAGGCACCACACAAACACCCGTCCTCACACCAAGGCAAACTGAGCCACTACCCCAAAAAGAAAATGAAAAAAATGAACCGAGGGAGAGGAGAGACTCCTCTGCCTCTTGCAGACCAAAGGTCCTTGCCCCTGAGGAACTATGTAATGTAGACCCTCTATCTGTGGCCACAGACATTTCCCATCGGCAGAGGAAAAACTTAAAACCTCTGCTCGATTACAAACAGATAGAGGGGAAAGATGTAAATATCCCCTCAAATTTCCCGGACGCCCCACTCCTAATAACTTTTGTCAGAACTCCAGAGCCCTGCAAGACCAACTTGTGGACAAGGCTGCAGGCCGCTGAAGGGGCGTTTCTGGGAATTGAACTGGTGAAAAAAAATGACCCTTCTCTTGATGAACTGTCAAAACAATGCAAGGGAAGGGTCCCCGTGTTGGTCCATCCGTCACTCTATAGGGCCCTTAAATTGACTTACCCTTTGGATGTCGGCGGCATTGTGAGAGAAGGTCAGGACATGAAAAACCTGACCACCTTGAGCATTGCACACAACGTCGGTGTCCTTTCCCCGGCTGACTTCGGAGCTGAGTGTAACACACCTTAAGGTAGGTACCATGGCTTTGAATTTGGCTAGTCTGAATGCGAGGGGCTTGAGATCATCGGGCCGGGCGGCTCGCCTCCGGCACGACCTCTTGTCCCTGGGAGTGGATGTTGCTGCGATTCAGGAGACGCATTTCGTTTCCTCTGTGGACTGTCAGGTGCTGGCCCGAGACTTTGAGGTTTTCTCAGCATATGGCAGCCCGCGGGGGAAGGGAGTTTCCGTGCTGGTTAAACGTACCCTGTCGGCGACGGTCGACGTTGTCCATAGAGATGCGGTGGGTAGGCTGGTTGTGGCCGATGTTGCCGTAAAAGATTCTGTGTTTCGGGTGATTGCGGTTCATGCGCCCAGCACCGCTCGTGAGAGGGTCTCATTCTTCAGTCACCTTGACGCGTTTGTAGATTGTCGGAAGCGGGTAGTGCTAATGGGGGATTGGAATTCCATCTTAGACCCCGACATAGATAAGGTAGGAGGCGGAGCTAGAGGATCGGAGAGGTGCGAGTCCAGCCTGGCTGATCTGATGGCTAGATGCGGTCTGGTCGACAGGTTTCGGTTCGAGCATCCAGGGCGGGAGATGTGGACGTGGACCAATAGTGTTTCCTCCTATCCAAATACCTATTTGGACAGGATGTTAGTTAGGAGAGGCGAAGTAGACTTCTTATCTTGTCCCACGTTCACTTGGCTAGGCCAGACGGACCATAAATTAGTTATGGCCCGGCTGAAGCTAGGAAATAGGCCTAAGTTAGCGGGGTACTGGAAGTTAAACACCTCCCTTCTGGAGATACAAGACTTCCAAGATCAGTTAAGAGAATTGATTAAAAAGGCACTAGTGGGGGCGGTTACCGGGAGTAAGTGGTGGTTAGGTCTCAAAGCCAAGATCAGAAGCTTCTCCGTCAAGTATGCCCAGCGCCTCGCACTAGATAAGGCCAAGACGAAGAAGAAGCTAGAGCAGAAACTAGCCCAGGCTACGGGGGAGGGTGATAGGGTTAGTCAGGAACTAGCTAAGCAGGACCTTCTACGCAAGACTAGCGAGCGTTACGAAGGCCAAGTAGTTAGAGCTAGGCTTAGAAAGATAGGCAACGAAGCAGTCAATTCTGAGGCAGACGTGCGCCGTGAGGTTTCTAGGCGTGGCTCGGACAAATACATTGCAAAAATCAAACATCCGAATGGACGCACCCTGGAATCGACTCGGGAGATCTGCGAGGGGTTTCGAGAACATTTCGAGGAGCGTTTTACGCAGCAGCCCGATCTTCCGGTCCTTGAGTTTAGCGACTATTTGGCCGACTCTCCCCGCCTCGAGGCGGCTAGAGCGGCTGGTTGCGAGGGCCGGATGACGGAGCAGGAGGTCTTTACTGCGCTGAAGCAGGTCAGCTGTGACAAATCGCCAGGACTTGATGGTCTGCCATACGAACTGTACTTGAGGCTGTCGCCCATGTTTCTGCCTCTTCTGACGGATATGTTCAACCATTGGTTTGCTCAGGGATCCATCCCAGGGCAGGTGACCAAGGGAGTGATCACATTGCTGAAGAAAGGTGACGGGCATGGAGGGGAAGAGTTAGACGACTACAGGCCCATAACTCTGCTAAACACAGAGTTGAAGATTTTGGCCAAGGTCCTGTCGAATCGGCTGCAGGTTGTTATCTACGAGTTGGTTGAACCGGAACAGAACTACGCTGTGAAGGGGAGATCGATTCAGAACAACTTGCACCTGATCCGCATGATCCTAGAGGGGGGAATAGATGACGACACGGAAGCCGCGCTGATAAACTTAGATCAGTCCAAAGCTTTCGATAGGGTCGACCATCGTTTCCTGGCATCTGTCTTAGAGGCCGCCGGTTTTAAACCGGACTTTTGCAAGTGGATCTCCATAATGTATCGACAGCCCATGGCTGTCGTGCAAGTGAACGGAAAGCGCTCGAAACCCTTTGTTATCTCTCGGTCGGTTCGTCAGGGTTGTCCGCTGTCGCCCCTGCTTTATGTCCTGGCTTTGGAGCCTCTTCTCCGCAAGCTGAGACATGGGGAGGCAAATTCGGCCCTGCGTGGAATGGCTCTGCCTGGCGGCTCAGCTGCCAAGGTATCCGCATTCCTCGATGATGTCACGATCTTCGTGTCGGGCTTCAGAGACATTGAGGTCGTGTCGGAGGCACTCACACAGTACGAAAGAATTACAGGGGCCAAGATAAACCGCAACAAGTCGGTAGGACTGCGGTTGGGCGCATGGAGTGGCAACGCAAACCTCCCTGCGCCCTTCAGCTGGACAGATGGCCCGGTCCGGATCCTCGGCGTGTGGTTCGGACCGGGTCTCCAGCTTGACAAGAATTGGTTGGAGGTACGGTCAAAGGTGGAGGCTGCAGTCAATTCGTGGCTTCCTAGGAAACTTTCCTTAAAGGGTAGAGCTGAGGCGTGCGCCACTTACGTCTTTCCTCTCATCCTTTACCGACTGGCCGTACTTCCCCTGCCTGCACAACACCTAAAAGCTCTTGTCGAACTCTTGTCCTCGCTCCTTTGGGACAGAGGAAGACACTGGGTGAGCAGACAGGTCTGTATTCAACGTCCGTGTGAGGGAGGCTTGGGAATGCCGGACTTGAAGTGTCATCGAGATGCTGAGAGGCTGGCCTTCCTGAGCCACTATATGCAGGATGACCAACCGTGGCACCCCGTGGTTACTGCCGCCTTCCCCGACCTCGTTCTCGACCCTTCCATCGAGAGCCGTCGCAGGCCGCGGGGAGAATCTGCCTACATGAAAGAGTGCCGAGCCGCGCTAAAACGACTACCAAGGTCCAGTGACCTTGTGACTGCTACCCGTAGGGAACTCCACAGGGATCTAGTGAAGGGGGCCGCGGACGACCCGCTATGCGCGCGTTTGGGGTGGCAGCAGAGTGAGATCCGCTCCGCGTGGAGCTGGGCGCCAGGTTCAAGTCATCTGAACAATTCGGAGTTCTCTCTGACCTGGCGATTGGCCCGAAATGCACTTCCACTCAACAACATGCAATGCAGTTCTGGGTTTCTGGAGTCGCCTGATTGTCCCCGTTGTGGGACAACGGCTGTGGAAACTACGGATCACGCTTTCTTCGATTGCCGCGAACTCCGCCAGTACTGGTCGTATGTCAGTGGGGTGACGGCTCGAATCGATCCTGAGCATCCTCGCCCAATTACTGTATCCAATGTTGTGGACAACGTGAGGCCGCCGTGGGACCGGGAAAGACAAATGGTCTACGTTACGATCCTGGCCGTGGCGAGAATGGTGATTTGGACGTCGCGTCTGCAAGGTTGCCGGGGGGTGTTGTCTTTTTCTGATCAAGATCTGATCGCGTTCTTTAAACACCAACTACGGGTGAAGATCAGATGTGATAGAAGAAGGCTGCATCGCGCGGCATTTGACAGAAGATGGATACATGTGGCAAGTCTGTGTGTACGAAGAGGAGCCAAATTTGAATACGTGTTCCCCGCCTAGGTGTGGAACGCGCAGTTCTGTAAAGTTTAATTTAACTTTAAGTAGTCTCTCAGCTAGCTGAGTGTGTGTTCCATCCCTCCCCGATTAGGAAGCCTCCAAGATCCCCATCCCCTCTTACCTGCAATTTTTGTTTTCACCCCTTCCTCTAAATTTTACCCATCTTGGAGAAAAAGAAATACAAACTAACCTCCATCCCTTACCCAAAAAATTTTCTTTTCTCCATTCACCCCCATCTAGAGGGCATCCCCACCTAGAGACTGACCCGCAGAAGCGAGGTTCCTTTTACAAACCTAGTGGAACGGGCAGTCTATCAACTAGACGGGGTTGGGAGGGTCCTACTAATCACCTTTTGTTTTTTCTTCCCCCTCCCTCGACACAAATGAATTATTGTTACCATTTTATTGTTATCTTTTTTGTTTTTACACGTCAATAAAAAATGTTTTAAAAATTGGGAGTTACTAGGACGTCCCCCAATATGAAAGGGTGAATGCGGTATTATGGTGAAAGAAGATACTAGCTGGGAGAAACTTTTGACTTTGTTTAGTTCTGGAGTGACAAGGATGACCAACGACCCCCAAAATTCCCCCCTTTTGAGTTGGCCATGTGCCTAAGTTTTTTGTTCACCGTTAATTTTACTGTATTTTTAACATGAATAAAAGATTTAATATCTCAAAGTGTAGTATCTGTTCCGGCAGATACTGCACTTAAGATAATTTGTACCAGTCAATGGAGAGGAAACCCTCTATACTGGGACAATTATTATTTTTGGTAACCAGAGTGCCCCCTTTTTGCCTACTTTTAGGGGAGCTGGTTTTTACCTCACATTAAAAACGGCTTTGTGCCTAATTTGCTCAGTGGGGGAGCAAATAAACACCATCTGTTCCGGCAGATACTGCAAGCAAAGACCAGATGTGGGGGCAACCCCAAATACCTGACCTTTAACCAGCTCCCATTTCCCACCTCTCGGGAGCTGGTCCCCTTTTACCCTTCCCCCTCCCTTCACTCCTCACATTAAAAATTGGCCTTGTGCCTAATTTGCTCGGTGGGGGAGCAAATAAATACCATCTGTTCCGGCAGATACTGCAAGCTATGACTAGCTATGACTAGCAAAGACCAGATGTGGGGGCAACCCCACATGCCTGACCTTTAACCAGCTCCCATTTCCCACCTCTCGGGAGCTGGTCCCCTTTTTCCCTTCCCCCTCCCTTCACTCCTCACATTAAAAATCGGCCTTGTGCCTAATTTGCTCGGTGGGGGAGCAAATAAATACCATCTGTTCCGGCAGATGCTGCAAGCTATGACTAGCAAAGACCAGATGTGGGGGCAACCCCACATGTCTGACCTTTAACCAGCTCCCATTTCCCACCTCTCGGGGAGCTGGTTCCTTTTTCCCCTTCCCCCTCCCTTCACTCCTCACATTAAAAATCGGCCTTGTGCCTAATTTGCTCGGTGGGGGAGCAAATAAATACCATCTGTTCCGGCAGATGCTGCACTTAAGATAATTTGTACCAGTCAATGGAGGGGAAACCCACTATACTGGGACAATTATTATTTTTGGTAACCAGAGTGCCCCCTTTTTGCCTACTTTTAGGGGAGCTGGTTTTTACCTCACATTAAAAACGGCCTTGTGCCTAATTTGCTCAGTGGGGGAGCAAATAAACACCATCTGTTCCGGCAGATACTGCAAGCTATGACAAGCTATGACTAGCAAAGACCAGATGTGGGGGCAACCCCACATGCCTGACCTTTAATCAGCTCCCATTTCCCACCTCTCGGGAGCTGATCCCCCCTTTCCCTTCCCCCTCCCTTCACTCCTCACATTAAAAATTGGCCTTGTGCCTAATTTGTTCGGTGGGGGAGCAAATAAATACCATCAAAGTCTAGTATCTGTTCCGGCAGATGCTGCACTTAAGATAATTTGTACCAGTCAATGGAGGGGGAAACCCTCTATACTGGGACAATTATTATTTTTGGTAACCAGAGTGCCCCCTTTTTGCCTACTTTTAGGGGAGCTGGTTTTTACCTCACATTAAAAACGGCTTTGTGCCTAATTTGCTCAGTCGGGGAGCAAATAAACACCATCTGTTCCGGCAGATACTACACTTAAGATAATTTGTACCAGTCAATGGAGGGGAAACCCTCTATACTGGGACAATTATTATTTTTGGTAACCAGAGTGCCCCCTTTTTGCATACTTTTAGGGGAGCTGGTTTTTACCTCACATTAAAAACGGCCTTGTGCCTAATTTGCTCAGTGGGGTAGCAAATAAATACCATCAAAGTCTAGTATCTGTTCTGATACCTACACCGTGCGAGGCAGTGCTGTTCTGGCGACACATGCTCGTGCCCGGAACACCTGACAAGCCTTTTGGGTCGCGTCCTGTCCGCACCCCCACTTTGTCTGTCTTTCTCTGCTCTCCCCCCTCCCCCACGGGGGGATATGAGCTGATAATTAACGACCTTCCCGCGAGGGAGGGTCGGAAACACCTTCTCTCTTCCCTCCACTAACTTCCCACTCCCTCTCTCAGTTCTATCTCCCCTCTTGCCGCCTTTTGGCCTCACCTCTTTTTGGCGCCAAAGTCGTCTCCCCACTTTGGACGCTGAATCTACATCACTTTTTTCAGTGAATTTTTTAAAAGAAAGCCCCAAAACGGACACCCCCAGCTCGGGGGCCACCAATATGGATACCCCCAGCCAGGGGGCTACTTCTCCCCAAGAGGACGAATCCCCAACAGGAGAAAAAACAACTGCTGATGGGGCGTACCGTCCGGGTATGACACCATTGGACGCTCCCCAGAAGGGGGAAAATTTAACAACAGCTCCCCCCGGGGGTGACTCCCCCCAAAGGGGAGCAAAACCAAAATCGGTCGTAGCATCTCACTCCAACCACAAAAAGGAGGAGGTGCCAGACCAAAAGGACAATAAAGGGGACAGCGCTCCCCAGGAGGGCTGCTCTCCAAAATGGGGGGCAGATCAAGAAAATGAGGGGGCATACCGTCTGGACCTCACAAACGAGGAAGGGGTAGATGGCCTCAAAGTAAACAAAAAAGATCATGCTCCCCAAGAGGCCGACTCCCCAAAACGGGAAGCTGCTCTCGAAAAAGACACTAAAAAGGGAGCCGCCGCCCAAAAATGTGACACTCCCACAAAAGGACTGACCAAGACATCTGGGGAGGCAGGAAGTGTCGCCAATAAACAGGCAGGGGCGACCTCCATAAAAGACCAAAAACGGTCTAACCCCACTAAAGACCCCATACCAACACCAACAAGAGGGTCTGCGTGGGGGAAGACCGTAGAAAAACAACTGCATCCTCAAGAGTATAGAGACCTGTACCTGACAAAGTACAGACAATACATAGAGGGGGCAGATATAAAACGCATACCAGGTGCCCGGGAGGCGATTGAGGGCAGAGTCCTGTCGTTTGCCATTTCCGATATACCGGAAAACCGCCTCCTAGGGATAAAGAAGGAAGACATCGCGGGGCTCCTCCACAAACTTAACATCCCAGTACTATACCCGTACCAGAGGAGCTTCGCTGTGTGGGACATCCTCCGACTCACCAAGGACGATGCGGAGAGACTCTCCCTCCAAGAAATAAAGCATGGGAGAGTCAAACTAATACCTGAATACCAGGGCAAGAGAAGGACTCGGGTGCAGGTATTTAATGTGCCAACCCAAATACATGCGGAAGTATTAGGATGCCTCTTCAGCCAGTACGGTGAGGTGGAACAGATGACCCCAGTACGGTCAAAAACTGGGACTCACCTGGGCTGCTACACAATAGCAATGAGGCTGAAGAGGGAGGGTGCTCGAGCAATACCACCGCTGCTGACATACAAAGACGTCAGCATAACGGTAGTGGTGGAGGGCCGTCGTCCACACTGTTGGTTCTGCCAAAAGCAGGGCCACATGGCTAGGAGTTGCCCCCAAAGGGTAACCCCTAATCAAACAACCCAAAAGGCGGTCGCAACCCCTGAGACAACGCCCGCACCAAAACAGGCGGCAACAACCCCTGCAACTGCAGCACCAACCCCAGCTCCAAGGAAAACCCAAACCACCCAGGAGGCCAAGGGGGAAGAATGGAGCACGGTAGTGAGACAAAAGCGGAAACACATAATCCCTTCTGCCACCGTCCCACCACCAGCCCAAAAATCGAGGCAGCAGCCTCTGCAAATGCAGCCACAAAAACAGCCACCACAGCCAATGCCGCGGAAACAACTGCAGCAACAACTACTGCAGCAGCAAAATCAGCAAGTGCAGCAGAAGCAACGACACCAGCGAGAGCAGCAACAACAAAAACAGCTGCAGCAGCAAATAGAGGAGCAGACACAACCAACGGTCCCCACACCAATTGAGACGGGCATCAAGCGGAGAAAAGACTACTCCTCTGAGGATGAATCCGCAAGTGAGAGGGAGAGGAACTCAAACTCACCTCTCCCCGGTTCATTCGAAAGAATGAAAAAGAAAAACAAAAGAAGAAAAGAGGAAGAAAAGGTGGCCCCACTCCCTGTGAACATAGACTACCCCTAACAACAAAATCCACTTCCACCCCCAAACCACACATTGCACCAACACCAGACACCGCACCAACACCAGACACCGCACCAACACCAGACACCACACCAACACCAGACACCGCACCAACACCAACACCAGACACCGCACCAACACCAGACACCGCACCAACACCAGACACCACACCAACTCCAACACCAGGCACCACACAAACACCCGTCCCCACACCAAGGCAAACTGAGCCACTACCCCAAAAAGAAAAGGAAAAGAATGAACCGAGGGAGGGGAGAGACTCCTCTACCTCCTGCAGACCAACCAGACTAAAGGTCCTTGCCCCTGAGGAACTATGTAATGTAGACCCTCTATCTGTGGCCACAGACATTTCCCATCGGCAGAGGAAAAACTTAAAACCTCTGCTCGATTACAAACAGATAGAGGGGAAAGATGTAAATATCCCCTCAAATTTCCCGGACGCCCCGCTCCTAATAACTTTTGTCAGAACTCCAGAGGCCTGCAAGACCAACTTGTGGACAAGGCTGCAGGCCGCTGAGGGGGCGTTTCCGGGAATTGAACTGGTGAAAAAAATGACCCTTCTCTTGATGAACTGTCAAAACAATGCAAGGGAAGGGTCCCAGTGTTTGTCTATGCGTAACTCTACAGGGCCATAAAATTAATTTATCCTTTGGACGTCGGCGGTATTGCGAGAGAAGGTCAGGATATGAAAAACCTGACCACCTTGAGCATGTCACATAACGTCGGCGTCCTCTCCCCAGCTTACTTCGGAGCTGAGTGTGACACACCCTAAGGTAGGTACCATGGCTTTGAATTTGGATAGTTTGAATGCGAAGGGCTTGAGATCACCGGGCCGGGCGGCTCGCCTCCGACACGACCTCTTGTCCCTGGGAGTGGATGTGGCTGCGATTCAGGAGACGCATTTCGTTTCCTCTGTGGACTGTCAGGTGCTGGCCAGAGATTTTGAGGTTTTCTCAGCATATGGCAGCCCGCGGTGGAAGGGAGTTTCCGTGCTGGTTAAACGTACCCTCTCGACGACGGTCGACGTTGTCCATAGAGATGCGGTGGCCAGGCTGGTTGTGGCCGATGTTGCCGTAAAAGATTCTGTGTTTCGGGTGATCGCGGTTCATGCGCCCAGCACCGCACGTGAGAGGGTCTCATCCTTCAGTCAGCTTGATGCGTTTGTAGATTGTCGGAAGCGGGTAGTGCTAATGGGGGATTGGAATGCCATCTTAGACCCCGACATAGATAAGGTAGGAGGCGGAGCTAGAGGATCGGAGAGGTGCGAGTCCAGCCTGGCTGATCTGATGGCTAGATGCGGTCTGGTCGACAGGTTTCGGTTCGAGCATCCGGGGCGGGAGATGTGGACGTGGACCAATAGCGTTTCCTCCTATCCAAATACCTATTTGGACAGGATGTTAGTTAGGAGAGGCGAAGTAGACTTCTTATCTTGTCCCACGTTCACTTGGCTAGGCCAGACGGACCATAAATTAGTTATGTCCCAGCTGAAGATAGGAAATAGACCTAAGTTAGCGGGATACTGGAAGTTAAACACCTCCCTTCTGGAGATACAAGACTTCCAAGATCAGTTAAGAGAATTGATTAAAAAGGCACTAGTGGGGGCGGTTACCGGGAGTAAGTGGTAGTTAGGTCTCAAAGCCAAGATCAGAAGCTTCTCCGTCAAGTATGCCCAGCGCCTCGCACTAGATAAGGCCAAGACGAAGAAGCAGCTAGAGCAGAAACTAGCCCAGGCTACGGGGGAAGGTGATAGGGTTAGTCAGGAACTAGCTAAGCAGAACCTTCTACGCGAGACTAGCGAGCGTTACGAAGGCCAAGTAGTTAGAGCTAGGCTTAGAAAGATAGGCAATGAAGCAGTCAATTCTGAGGCAGAGGTACGCCGTGAGGTTTCTAGGGGTGGCTCGGACAAATACATTGCGAAAATCAAACATCCGAATGGACGCACCCTGGAATCGACTCGGGAGATCTGCGAGGGGTTTCGAGAACTTTTCGAGAAGCGTTTTACGCAGCAGCCCGATCTTCCGGTCCTTGAGTTTAGCGACTATTTGGCCGACTCTCCCCGCGTCGAGGCGGCTAGAGCGGCTAGTTGCGAGGGCCGGATGGCGGAGCGGGAGGTCTTTACTGCGCTGAAGCAGGTCACCTGTGACAAATCGCCAGGACTTGATGGTCTGCCATACGAACTGTACTTGAGGCTGTCGCCCATGTTTCTGCCTTTTCTGACGGATATGTTCAACCATTGGTTTGCTCAGGGATCCATCCCAGGGCAGGTTACCAAGGGAGTGATAACATTGCTGAAGAAAGGTGACGGGCATGGAGGGGAAGAATTAGACGACTACAGGCCCATAACTCTGCTAAACACCGAGTTGAAGATTTTGGCCAAGGTCCTGTCGAATCGGCTGCAGGTTGTTATCGACGAGCTGGTTGAACCGGAACAGAACTACGCTGTGAAGGGGAGATCGATTCAGAACAACTTGCACCTGATCCGCACGATCCTAGAGGGGGGGAATAGATGACGACAGGAAAGCCGCGCTGATCAACTTAGATCAGTCCAAAGCTTTCGATAGGGTCGACCATCGTTTCCTGGCATCTGTCTTAGATGCCGCCGGTTTTAAACCGGACTTTTGCAAGTGGGTCTCCATAATGTATCGACAGCCCATGGCTGTCGTGCAAGTGAACGGAAAGCGCTCGAAACCCTTTGTTATCTCTCGGTCGGTTCGTCAGGGTTGTCCGCTGTCGCCCCTGCTTTATGTCCTGGCTTTGGAGCCTCTTCTCCGCAAGCTGAGACATGGGGAGTCAAATTCGGCCCTGCGCGGAATGGCTCTGCCTGGCGGCTCAGCTGCCAAGGTATCCGCGTTTGCCGATGATGTGACGGTCTTCGTGTCGGGCTTCAGAGACATTGAGGTCGTGTCGGAGGCACTCACACAGTACGAAAGAATCACGGGGGCCAAGATAAACCGCAACAAGTCGATAGAACTGCAGTTGGGCGCATGGAGTGGCAACGAAAACCTCCCGGCGCCCTTCAGCTGGACAGATGGCCTGGTCCGGATCCTCGGCGTGTGGTTCGGACCGGGTCTCCAGCTTGACAAGAATTGGTTGGAGGTACGGCCAAAGGTGGAGGCTGCAGTCAATTCGTGGCTTCCTAGGAAACTTTCCTTAAAGGGTAGAGCTGAGGCGTGCGCCACTTACGTCTTTCCTCTCATCCTTTACCGACTGGCCGTACTTCCCCTGCCTGCACAACACCTAAAAGCTCTTGTCGAACTCTTGTCCTCGCTCCTTTGGGACAGAGGAAGACACTGGGTGAGCAGACAGGTCTGTATTCAACGCCCGTGTGAGGGAGGCTTGGGAATGCCGGACGTGAAGTGTCATCGAGATGCTGAGAGGCTGGCCTTCCTGAGCCACTATATGCAGGATGACCAACCGTGGCACCCCGTGGTTACTGCCGCCTTCCCTGACCTCGTTCTCGACCCTTCCATCGAGAGCTGTGTGTACGAAGAGGAGCCACATTTGAATAAGTGTTCCCCGCCTAGGTGTGGAACGCGCAGTTCTGTAAAGTAAAATTAAGCAAGTATGCTCTCAGCTAGCTGAGTGTGTGTTCCATCCCTCCCCGATTAGGAAGCCTCCAAGATCCCCATCCCCTCTTACCTGAAATTTTTTTTTTCACCCCTTCCTCTTAATTTTACCCATCTTGGAGAAAAAGAAATACAAACTAACCTCCATCTTTTCTCCATTCACCCCCATCTAGAGGGCATCCCCATCTAGAGACTGACCCGCAGAAGCGAGGTTCCTTTTACAAACCTAGTGGAACGGGCAGTCTATCAACTAGACGGGGTTGGGAGGGTTCTACTAATCACCTTGTATTTTTTTCCTCCCCCGCCCTCGACGCAAAGGAATTATTGTACCATTTTATTGTTATCTTTTTTTTGTTTTTACACGTCAATAAAAATGTTTTAAAAATTGGGAGTTAAGTAGGACGTACCCAAATATGAAAGGGTGAATGCGGTATTATGGTGAAAGAACATACTAGCTGGGAGAAACTTTTGACTTTGTTTAGTTCTGGAGTGACAAGGATGACCAACGACCCCCAAAATTCCCCCTTTTGAGTTGGCCATGTGCCTAAGGTTTTTGTTCATCGTTGATTTTGACTGTATTTTTTTAAAATGAATAAAAGATTTAATATTTCAAAGTGTAGTATCTGTTCCGGCAGATACCGCAGGCAAAGACCATATGTGGGGGAAACCCCACAGATAAGACCTTGGTCAATGTAGGGGCAACCCTTCATACCAATTGTCGCTATCCAGCTCCCCTACTCCCCGGGGAGTTGGTCCCCATTTTTCCTTCACTCCTCACTTTAAAAATTGGCCTTGTGCCTAATTTGCTAAGTGGGGGAGCAAATAAATACCTCAAAGTATAGTATCTGTTCTGCAGATGCTGCACTTTAGGTAACTTGTCCCAGTCAATGGAGGGGAAGCCCTCTCTACTGGGACAATTTTTATTTTTGGTAACCAGAGTGCCCTCGTTTGCCTGCTTTTAAGGGAGCTGGTTTTTACCCGACATTAAAAACGACCTTGTGCCTAATTTTCTTTGGTGGGGAAGCAAATAAATACAATAAACCCTTGTCCCGCACTCAAAGTTAATATCATTAAGTCGTCAAAAACGCGCACCTGCTGTTAAACGTCGTTTTTTTCACACTTTATTATTTTCCAACCGCGTCAAGGCTTCGGGTTTTTTTTTTTTTTAAAACAAACACCCGGCCAACAATTTTTGTTTTCATTTACCCAAAAACACACACACTTCCAAACACACAGGCAACGCCGGGTACCCCTTTCTAGTAAATGTGAAAAGAAAAAAGTTAATTCTAAGCTGAACGTTTGGATTTGGATTATGTTGGCGTACGAGTTATTATTATTATTTTTTTTTAATTTTTTAAATGATTACTATATATGGGATCCAATGAAATATAATAATAAATACGAAATTGGCATGAATTAAAATATCATATCTAAGCGTAATTTACTATTGGGCAATGCTGGACTACTGTTACTTTTTATAGAATTAGAAGAAATAGAGCTACTAGAAAGTTTTAAAACTTTCAAATGTAGTTAAATCGCAAAATCCAATAAATTAATTGGTTTAAAAATAAATTATCAATTTTTATGCTAACTAGTAATCTTACAGCAATTATAGTTTTTGCAAGTTATTCGCCGTAAGAAAAAGTCTAACATTATACACACAATGGAATAAATACTGCTTCTTTATTTTACATCATTTTTATGAATTAATTCATAATGTAATGCGTTTTTTCTGATCAAGTGATCACTGCCTTTTAATATATATATATATATATATATATATATATATATATATATATATATATATACACGCACACACATATTATTTCATGCATTCACACAAAATTTATTAGTAGATTAGATATAACAGTTTATTTACCGATTTGCTTTAAAAGGGCATAATACATAAGTAGAGCTATGTAGGAAATATATGATGAATATATATATTGACAAAATTATGTGTAGTATAATTATCATATATATTTTCTATAACTTATTCCACACACACATACGCATATATATTGTTTAGAAAGATCGTTTTAAAATTTTTATTTTTTTTAATACTAGTGGGGGGCGGATTGGACCGGGTGTTTGTAGGTGTGTGTGTTCGGGGTGATCAAAACAACCTTGTTTAAAAACAACATTGGGCGGATGTATGGAGGAGTAAAAGAAAAAAAAAGTTTTAGTAGGAAAGTAGACTTGAACCCCGAAACTTTGACATGGAGGTGGAAATGAAATAGAAAAAAAAACCCTGGGGCCGAACCAGAGAAAAGGAATGAAAAGCATCTTAATTTAACGTTTATAAAATGAAATTCACAGGTGCGAGAAACTTAAGTCGCGTGATGCTCGACCACAAACCAGTTTTCGCTTGTTTTATACTGAAAAGCGTCAGCAACACACAGCGATCGAAATATCATGAAAAAATAGCTCGTGAAAGTCGGCCAAATTAAATAGAAAGACGACCCCCGTTCGTATCTTTTAGATATTATCATTTAGAGAAGTCCAGCAAAAAAGCCTTTTACAGACATACACAAAAAGCGAACATACATACATACATACATACAAACACGTTTTCGCTTTTATATTTATAGATATATATATTTATAATCAATTAGTTGTGCCATTGCACATTTGTATCCAACAAAATTAAATGGAGCTAAATAAATGATGGAACGGGTTTCATTGTCTTCTAGTATATATAGTGATTAGCTCATGTGTACGATATCTAATATTGCGTGGGAAAAATATGATAAGAAACTGTTGGTAACCTTCGCTAAACAATACGAAATAACAACTAAACATGCGAATTTACATTGATTTTGTTTTTGTTGTTTTTCTAATTTTAATTTCATGCGAGGAGAAGGTGGCTCCAATTAATGCGGAAACACCTACACAATGCACTTGTTAAAACACGCTTCTATACATTGTTTCCCAAGATTTGATAGTGCATTAGACTTCAGTTAATACACAAGCGTTTTTAACTTCAACTAGCTGTATCATACATCTATAATGTGTTAAGAAATAGTAACATTACGAGGAGCGTGCAATAAGTAATGCCCCTGACTGACTTCCCATAGGAGTAGAGCACGAAACTTGGATCAGTTATTAGTCTTTATCTACATAGGAAACACCCAAAGTTATGCATTTCCCCCATCGTTTGATGCAGCTCTGGAGACCGTTTTTGTAGAACACCCCAGGTTGGTCATCCAACCACGACGTGACTTAAAAAATCAAGCCTGCATCATCTGGGAAACGCTTTCCTTTTAAAAACAACCTCATGACTGGGGAGAGGTGAAAGTCAGAGGGTGCAAGGTCAGGAGAGTAAGGAGGATGGGGAAGGATTTCATAACCACACGCCCGTGCTTCTGATCTGGCGACATGCGAGTTGGGGACGTTGTCCTCACGGAGGAGGGTAGCTTTGCTGATCTTGCTCCGCCTCTTAATTTTGATAGCTTCACTTAATTTCCTCAAAAGTGAAGCATAATAAGCTCCTATAATTGGGGTACTCTGGTCCAGGAAATCTGTCATCACTAGTATGTCCTGGTTCCAGAAGATTATGAGCATGACCTTGCCAGCTGAGGGCTGCACCATTGCCTTCTTGGGAGGTGGTGAGCCTAAGTGCTTCTACTAGATTGACTGGGCTTTGGTCTCTGGATCATAGTGATGGACCCAGGTTTCATTCTGTGTAATCAGTCTTTTGAAAAACTTTGACTCATCTTCTTAGCACATCTCCAAATTCATCCTCGAGCACTCGACGCGTTCTCGCTTCTGGAATGGTGTGAGCAACCTGGGAATCCATCTGGCAGACACCTTATGCATATGCAACTGGTCATGAATGATAGTTTCCACAGACCCTGTACTAATATTGACATATTGGGCTATTTGACGAATAGTAATGCCCCGATCTTCCAAAATGGCAGCCTCTAATTGACGGACAGATGCCTCATGAATGGCAGAAGGGGGGCGACAAGGTCTGGGAGCTGTTTCCACAGACTTCCAGCCATGTTTGAATTAACGAGGCCAGCGCTTTACAAGGTCCTATGATGGGGCATTATCACTATAAGTTTATTTCATTTCATCAAAAGTCTCCTGTTCTGTGCGCCCTTTCAAATACAAAAACCGGATCACTGCTGGGCATTCAACAGGCTCCATTTCACACCTGACTCAGTTCAAACACCTGTAAAACAGAAACCACAATAAGTTCAGAGCTGTAATTCACCACATAACCTGTAGAGATATCAACCATTGCACATGCAAAACTTCAGCTAGATCATCCAACTAAAAGTGGGTTAGGGGCATTACTTATTGCACGTCCCTCGTATATAGCGCTTTTACAAAGTTACTGTCTTCTTTGTCGGCTGTCTGCTCGGATCCGATGAATAATAGAAAGGTTGTCTTTGGCAGCGTCTTCTCTGGAGAGTTTGCAAACAGATCGTCAACATCCAAAATCTGCGACATCCAAGACATGGGAATCATGGGGATCTACGTTTTTCCTCTGCAGTCTGTCTTCTGTTGATTCCAAAAGTTGCAATGCCGTACGTTAAAAAAGCCCTCCAAGTGGCACTTTATTTGATCCTGCCTTCGCCGTATTTCTCTAGGATGTCAATTGAGCAGTCTCATATCCTACATTCGTAACAAGCGTCCCGCCCAGTGAGACTGTTTGGTCAGAAGCATGATCTCCATGTTCTCTCTCCAGGACTTCATTGTGTGTAACATTTGAAATGATATACTTGGTAACGCTTCCAGAAAATTTCTTGATTGTAACGAACATCAAGTTTGAAAAAAAAAATCTTTTCTTCTTTTTTGTAAGCAACAATTATGACTTCAAGCCAATCCCAGAAATATTTAATCGTTTCTTTTTATCAAAACATTGAATCGCTTAATCACTTTTGTTAAAAAAAATAAGAACCTTTTATCTAAGTATTTCCCCAATTCCTCAAATCAAGGCTTTCATAACTAAAATTGAAATAATGGTATTGTTGTTGTCTTGTAAGATAGTAGAAATAATTAGACAAGAAAAGAATAGAATAAGCAAATGAATTAACAAAGAGCTGTATTCGAACACGTACGTCAACTAGATGATTGCTAGAGAAACTGTATGGTTCGACAGTCAGAGCTGTTTTATGGAATATTGGTTTTCTTCAAAAGCATTACTATCGGTCATTAACAAAGTTCGGTAATTTTAGGTGTATATAACCGACATATGAATAAACGTTTCAATGTAGTCTTTTTATATATTGGAAGAAACAAAACACACAATACGAGAAATAATTGAGTAAACAAATATATTAACAAAAGGCATTGGTGAAAAACATACAAGGACTGTTTCTAGAATAATGCATCCTATATTTTGTTTTTAAACCATACACATGTTGGAGCGCTATGAAGACGGGAATGGTACATTTAAAAAGAATGTCCTTTTGTGCTCCAGAATGTATTTTCTCGTTAAACTTATTTCCAGTTGCAATGCACTTTTCCTAGCGATAGGGCGGTGGCAGTGCATGCCCGTTTGACATGCACTTTGTAAGTATTATCTCATTCGCCATTCTGAAATCGACGAACTCATCTAACTGTGCTGACATTAATTGTACTGGCTTCGTAAGCATTCAGTAGATGCATAGAGGAACTCAATGACATATATCTCCTTCTGGCGCACGCCTATAACAACTTTTTCAAGTCTTATAGTCTCACGCCTCCAATATCCGCAACAGAGAGATGAACCTCTCATGTCATGAATGCACAAGTTCAGTCATCGTAATTCAATTTGCTCTTCAATCCGATCACGTTGGGCTGAAAGTATTTTATTTAAAAAAAAAGTGCCATGTATCCAATACTTTTGAATGGGGTAAATTTGAACTTTGATAAAACATAGATCCAATAAAATGTTTTGGCTGGATTGAAAATTACCATGTGTAGGACAGATTTTTTAGTTCTTATATTTATATTTAGTTCCAAAATGTTCAATCTTTTAACGTTGCGTTCATGCTGTGTTTAATATGGCTACTCATCAATCCAGCCAAAACATTTTATAATGCCTATCGAAACCTCTTCCCCTCCCTAACCCTGCACTCACCTCAAAACTAGACACTTCCTCCCTTCCCACTGGGCACAAACGGCTTCGCAACCACTAACCGTTTTTCGACTTCTACTTCTAATACCATTCTCCCTATCAGCACAAGCAAATTTTACTCATTATTGACGATGTCTTGACGAAAAGCAAGAAAATCGCAATATATCTCGAAGAGACAAATCTAACTACGGGGCATTTATTAATACCTTTGATCTATACAAAAACATCACCAGAAAAATTGAAAACATAAAAAATGGTATAACTAAACAAAAACTCTCTGTTGTCTATAACAATGTTTGTTTAAATGAAAAAATGCTGACTAAATATACATTTATATATTAGTATATATGTACGAAAATATATAGATACTTATGAATTTATTTTAAAGCATTATATAGAAAGAGGTATTGAAAAGCTCTTTATATCTTGCATTTAAAAACTTAATACTTCTCGTAGGAAAAAACAAATGAGCTAGGTATACATATATATATACGCACACACACACACACACACACACACACACACACACACACATATATATATATATATATATATATAACCGGTTTATTGTTGGTGTTAAAGGGTTTGAGTAGGGTGATTAGAATGGAGTGAAATTCAAATCGAAAAATGGCTTGTTTGTGTTTTAAAGAATTCGTGTGAAAAATGACAAAAAAATGATAATATCATTTTTTTATAATAATATGGATTAGTGGATAAAGAGGTACAAATGAACAAACATACGCATTCTTGAGAATCAGCCGGTTTCAAAATGCTTAGCTGTAATATATGATATTTTTCGTTAGTGAACAGGCATATATATATATCTATTTATAAGAAAAATGTAAATTTGGTTCGTTCCAAACGAATAAAACAATATTTCTACGTTACCAATTTATTTGAAATTTTCAAACACCCCATCTTTAGAGTCGAGGCATGTTTTTATGTTATTAAAATAAATTTACCTCGCGAATTATTAAAATATTAAATAAAATAAATATATTTTTTTAACCGTGGTGCGAATCTCTTCTGTTGATAAAACTGAACTTCCGGTTCGATTCATTTCACAGCCACGAATTAACGAAAGATTTCATTTTCTGTTTAGTAAGTAAAAAAACAACAAAAAAAACATAATTCATTTATTTATCTTCCAAATTTTTTTAATTTACACATTGTTTCTTTATTATATAAGGTCAAAAAAAGTTTGTCGCTTGCTTTTTGAGTTTTTTTCTGTTTTTCGATATAAGATTGGTTGGAATAAAAAAAACACGATTTAAAAAAATAGCGCGGATCACTCTCTGCATTAGCACCGAAAAATGTTACTAAACATTTATTCATAATTTCTCACTTTTACAAACATTTGATTTTAAATTTCTTTTAAAATGACGACTTTTATCGACTTTTTTTTAAATATCCCCCCTCCCCAAATGGTGTTTATTCCGAAATCCGTTGTTAACATGGAGAGGTTGAGAGCCGTTCTTAACATTTGTGGAGGTGGACGTAATGTAAAAATAAATAAATAAATAAATTAAAAAAAAAACTAAATCATTTACTGATAACTTCTCACTTTTACAAATAGTTTTTAATTTACATGCGCGGATGAACAAATTGTTGAATAATGCGAAATCAAAACGATAATTTTTTGGGTAAATATTTACATTTACTTCTACCTCCACAAATTTCTTTTTTAAATGACGACTTTTATTGATAAATAAATTTACTTCTCCGCAACTTTTATTGATAAATAAATCTACTTCTGTGCCACGGGTACTGAACCCTTCCTTTTTTTAATAGTATTTTCGGGTGGGTATGCTGACAACAAATATCAGTTAACTTTTGCAAATAGACTCCCCCCCCCCCTCCAAAAGTGGTGTTTATTCCGGAAGCTGTTCTTAAGATTTGGAGGTTGGGAGGGGTGATTCCAAGGTGGACCTAATCTAAAAAAAAAAAAAAAAGAAAGTATTTTATGCGCACATAAGCAACTATTTTTTTATTAACTTTTTTTTGTTTACTTTTTTATTAAAAATTAGTAAATTTCAATGAATAGAATAATAAATCATTTATCATTAATATGTATTTTTGGTTTTGTGGTGAATGAAACTTTTTTTTAACCAATTTAAATCTTCCGGCATGCATTTAAGGGTTACGAAATTATCAATAAATCGTTTAGTTACTAAGCCGACGTCAGTAAATAAAAAATGTTACGTGCGCATGCATTAGCCCTGACTATGGGGGCTAAGGGAGCGACCATTAAATAATTATGCTTGCCACCATGGAACTCAACGCCCAAGAAGTACCTAAATTTGCACTTATGCACTTATGTTATCGTGCTATTTTTTAAAATAGTATTTTCATGCTAAATTAAAATTTTACCATATGTTTTTCTTTTATTAATTTGTTAATTTGTACAGATAACCCGGTCGGTTTCTAATGTGATGAAAATCTAGCCCCCCCCCCCAACCAAAAAAGGGGGTACTCTGGATAATAACAAAACATTAAAATTGCCTCAGTCTCGAAAAATTTCTTCTCTACTGAACGAGGAAACAAACGGTGAAGTGTAGTTCACCTTCTGTTTCTCTCACCCTCTCTCTTCCTCTCTTAATATCTCTCTATCCATCTCTCTACATCACCCTCCTTCTCTCTTTGAGCCCCTTTCTCTCTCTAACTCCCTCTATCTCTCTCCTTTCCTCTGTCTCATCCCTCTCTGTTTTGTAACTCTCCCCCTCTCTCTGTTTATCTATCAATCCCTTTATCTCTCTATCTCCTTCTCTTTCTCTATTTTCCTCTCACTTTCTCTTTTCTATCTATATATCTTCCTCTCTATCCGTCCATCTCTAATCCCTCATCCTATTTTAGTCTCCTAAATTAATTACAGTGAATAAGGCATTGTCAAAACATGGATAAATTCTATTTTAGTCACCTAATTTACTGACTGTGGGAATAGAAGTTATTTGGAAATTACTGCTACCTTGAACAGTACCAGAAGTAACTGGTAAAACCTTTATAATTAAATTGATTTTGGCAGCCATTTGCTAACAAAATGACATAGACTTAGCCCTTGCTGCATGAGGAATACCTGCGACCTTGCTGCCAAGTAGAAGTATTATTTATTCTACTTTAAAACATTCAATTTTTCAAAAATCTCATGTTCGACATCTCCAAAACATCCAATATGGGGAAAAATATTGCAGCAATGCAAACTTATTGTTTAGGATGAATGCACAATGGTACGCAAAAAATCACTTGAGGCTCTTGGTCGATCCTTGCAAGATTTGCGTGGCAGTGTCAGACCATTTGGGAATGCAGTAATATTGCTTGCAGGAGATTTCAGACAAATGTTACCTGTTGTTCTTCAATCAACACCAGCAGATGAAATAAATGCTTGCCTCAAATACTCTACTTTTTTGTTCCCTGTGAAGACATTACACTTAACTCAAAATATGCATGCCCAGTTGCCGACTGTTAGATCCGCACAAAAACGTTTGCATCACTTGTGGGAAATTGGGTACGAAAAAGTGCGAGCTGATCGGAGTTAAGGGCAAACATCTTTGACTTTTAACTTCTGTAATTTCTGTAATTTTATTTCATCAAAAGAATAGTTAGTTTAAAAGGTTTTTGCAGATATTCAAATTATAAGAATTCCATTTGACTGAGTGAATGAGCTATTCTTGCAGGTCAATACAAAGATGCCCATGAACTTAACGCTATTATTCAATGTAAAATTCCAAGTGAGGTAGTCAAATACAAATCCATCGACACTGTTGTGAAAGCAGATAAAGTGGTTAATTATCCAACAGCTATATTTGCCAGGGATGCCACCGCATGTATTGCAACTGAAATTTGGTGTACTAATTATCATGTTGTGAAATATAAACATATCCAAGCTTTGCAATGGCACATAGCTTGCAGTAAAAAAAAAATTAACAAACAATATCATAGAAACAACAATCTTAACAGGACCTTTCACAGATGAATATATCTTCATTCCATGCATTCCTATGATTCCACCGGATACATCATTACACTTTAGGAAATTGAACTTTCCAATTTTATTGTCATTTGCAATACTCATCAACAAAGCACAGGGAACAATCTTTACAACAGTGGGCCTTACAGTTACACACTGACTGTATTTTCACATGGACAATTTATATTACGTATTCAAGAGTCACCAAACCGGAAAATCTCTATATCAGCTAAGAAAATGGAACAACAAAAAATGTGTACCCATGCAAAATGGAAAATTAAACCTATAAGGAACATGCTTTTTCTAATTTTGGAACTTTTTCCATTGCGCCAATTTTAGCCACAGCAACGCGTGGCAGGGTACAGCTATTATATATATATATATATATATATATATATATATATATATATATATATATATATATAGACACACAGTTCGGAATACTATTCTCATATTCGTTATTGTATTCGAAATATTTTACTCGTTGCCATAGTTTCTAACCTGGAATCTTTTGTCGTGTTTATAAATTCATGATATGAAGCTCGACGAACAATAAAACAGTATTTTATACTTAAGCATATCAAGAATGTCAAGCAGTTTAGACGAAGCTGGTATGATTAACATGCAACAGGACGATCCAAGTAAGTGACATTCATGGAAATTGTTCAGTTTCGGATAGAATTTTCGAAAGCTTCCTTGTATTTCTTTGCGCAAGATGTTGTACAAGGTTGATAGATAAAGAAAAAAGAGCGTTATTTTGGTCGCATAAAATTGCATTGCCATCTCAGGCAGTTAGCTATAAAGTAACTCCTCCAGAAACTATAACAGTAAGTCTTAGGAGCGTTGATTTCTTTGAGATTTTGATAAACGAATACCAACGTTTGACAGAATTTGAGACAAAAAACCCAAAGAAAACGGACGTTTAAAACTGATATTTCTCGTAAATGAATTACAGTATTATCAGTTTTGTTTTACACGTTATAAAAGTAGCAAAAAAGTGTATTGAGGAGAAAAAAAGGTGAAGCGTAGAGCTACAACTAGACAAAGACGAATAGAAGTTTAAATTTCAATATGTTCCCGACATTATTCAATGTTTTTTTTTATTTTAGTTTTTATACCCCAACCCTCGCCGGTAAGTCGTGCCAGAGTAATTGCCGGATAAGGCCTATTTACTAGTATTCTAACTGTTGGAAAAACGATGGGTTTATTTGCAATTTCGGATCTTAATTGGTGCGTAGTATTCTCATAGCTGAGATCTCTCTCTTTTATACTTATATGTAATTATTCAATAAATTATTAGTTCGTGATTCGTCTGGCTTCCACAGTCATACTCAATCTCTCGTACTAATACTCAGTCGATTAACGTATAACTACACTTTCACTCATTTCCGCCTAGCTCATTTGCGTGAAAGTATATTTCAGTCCCATTCGCAATTGGCAACTTGGCAAGGCGGTCATTGCTTTCCTCGTCTTGTCGGAGGCGAAATATAAATTCAAGTTCGAGAACAAAAGACCCCGACTAAATCAGTCTTATTTGATGCATGCCTGTAACTTTCTTTGTGTTCCTGTGTTAGAAATGTTGATTTAATTGTATAAAAGATGTTGGCATTTGTAAA
>NC_136523.1:58866286-58871286 GCF_053919585.1 Euprymna scolopes | reverse complement strand
AGTACTTGTTTCCAAGAAGTTTTAACGTTAGTTGTAATTTTAGAAGATTTTCCGAGGGTGGAAATACTCCCCCCGAAATCGTGGCCACTCATGGGTTCTCATTTTATGTTACATTATTATAGAATAGTGATACCCCCACTTTTTGAAACTAACATTTTTTTTTCATTTCTGTGAAACTACTCGTTTGCCGTAATTTTAAACGTTATTATCGTTTTCAGCTCCCCGAAAACGTAGTAATATCATCGAGCTAATTATTTAAATAGATTTAATTAAATGTGATATGCAAATGATCGTAACTCCATCAATGTAGATGTGGTTTGAAGAATGCTATATATAGAAATTACGTATGAAATATTATATCAACAGAAGTATCCTATTATAGGCATTAATATTTCTTGACCAGGAGAGGTATACACACATATGACTTTATATTTCTTTGGTCATTCGGCGTTGTACTCTCACACACACACACACACACACACACACACACACACACACACACACACACACACACACACACACACATATATATATATATATATATATATATATATATATATATATATATATATATATATATATAAAGCATTGCTGCGTAAAAAAACTTTAAGGGAATTTTTATTAAGTGTAGTGCAGTATCTATGCAGTTAAGTTAATGATTTTTCTACAATATTGCAAAATTCGTTAGGGATATTTGTTTTAAGATTAGAACTGGAAGGGAGTTAAGCCCGATATTACTCTTTTCCTTTAATCTTTTTCGTGGGCTAAAGTTATTATGATAAGAATAATTGTTAGTGTAATTGTGAACGAGAGGTTGGAGTCATTATTGTTTTATATTTAATATCATGGTTCCTTTTAGTCTATTACTTATAATCTTTAAACAAAGGTTTTTGCATATATGACTAAACACCGTATATCGCTTTATTGCAGGTAAACAGTTTTTTAAATTGCGATGAGACACAGAGAAGTGAAATTTGGTACATTCAAAGAGCGTAACCATATGCCTTATTTCCCTGATTTTTGTGGGACTTTAACAACTTTTTAAAAAAATTTCTGCTTTCTGGTAATTTATAGTGTGTGTAACTTTATTGAAGGTCTCACTAAATCCTTAGAAAGGGTCTATTGACAGCTAGTACAAATGAACGTGTTGTTGCAGGCCTTGCAAAAGGTTAATCTCTCATAGATCTAGCGAAGGAGTATGGAAGAGATCGAATAGCATTGTGTTCATTCGTTGAACATTCAAACATCAAAGAAGGACAAAAACACAAGAAAACCAATTTCTGCTCATGATGTTAGAAAATTTCGCCGTCAACTCATCAAGCTGCCAAACAGCAACGGTGCTGCTATATTTTACAAGGTTGGAATACCTTCATTGTCCAGAAAGATATGCCGCAACATCATAAATGAAATTGCAAGAAGCGTTAAGCTCATAGTTTTAAACTAAACCCCTTAATTCATACATGAAAACCAGTTTGAAAATGTTCTTTTCACAGATAAGGCTAGAGACACCGTTGCTGGACCAGACTGGTGGACCAAAGTTTGGAATCCTCTTTAATTCACTTGTCAACACGAAGGTGGAAGCATCATGTTTTGGGCTGGAATAATCTACGATAAGTTAATTAGACAATTTCAAATGCCATAGGTATCAAACTGACAAACCAGCTTTATATTTTGTTTTTACATGCGCTTTTGTCACCATGGCTTGATGACCTTCCATTGGCGCGTAACCGCAAATTGATTTTTATGCACGACAATGCACCATCCAACTCAGCCAAGGCAACGACATCCTACCTTTAGTCATTAGGTATTAGTGGAGAAAATTTGATTACATGGTCATCTTGTTCTCCAGCAATAAACTTTACTTGAATATAAACTTAAGCAGCTCCGCTCAATAAAAAGATGAAAGTTTATAAAGGTGTTCAATTTTCGTCGAAGGATGAACTTTAGAGTAACATTTTGGAAGGTTTCTATAGAATCCCATAATCTCAAATCCGCCGATTAACATCATCAGTGTGTAAGAGGTTATTCAAAGTGATTTTGAAGAATGGAAGTTGTGTTTACAAATAAATATTTCCTTAAACCCAATACTGTGAATTTTTTTCTTGTTTTGGTAAATATTGTTACTGGATATGTTCGATGTTTCATATAAATAGAAATATGAAGTTAGAATATCGTTTTATTATCGAAAATATACAATTATTACAGTTACAATGAAGTGATACACACTTAAAATTACAAGTAAATAGAAAACTTAGCATAATTTACAAAATATTTGTTTAACTTCCACAAAAGTCAGAAAAATAAGGCACCTTGTTATATTCTTCTAGTGTACCAAATTTTACTTCACTCTGTTTCATAGTAATTTTTAAATTAAAAACATGTTGACCTGTAATAAAGCGATACACAGGGTTAAGTTTTCATAAAATGCAGTTTTAATTTAAGCCAGTACCAGTTATAGCTTTGATATAATAATTAGTAACACATATCCTCTGATGAAAAGACGAATTCTTTGAAACTCGGCAGATTAAAGGAATCTGAATGTTTTTGTGTATCTTGCCGAACAATAAATTCTTGCAAATTATATTTTGAAGTTCTTGATTGCGTTCTTTATGTACATAGAGGGTGGAACGATAAAATTGTCGCCCTAGAAAAGACGACATGATTCCATTCGCGTTTTATGTAACCGGTTTTCTTTTTGTTGTTGTTGTTGTTGTTGTTGTTGTAAGCCATCTACTAATTGACCAGTTTTGTACAAATCCCAAGAGCGATAGAAACCATCTATCATGTCTGAAAGTGACACAATATTCAACGAGAGAAATCATACATGCGCCAAATCTCAGTACCCTGTATATCAAATTTCGAGACTGTAGACTTAAAATTGGCAGAGTTATTGCGTAGAGAAATGTACACACACAGACAGACACACAGATATACGGATACACAGACACGTTCACTTTTATAGATATATAGATAGATTAAGGCCCAACATTTTAGATATTATACTGAATGCAAAGTTGTGTGGCAAGATTTTGGTTCACATTACATCTACAATTATACATGTTTCTCCAGTTTGGGAAACAAGCTATGAGTCAGAATAAAACGATCTATTTGAGTAGAAAATGTCAGGACATCTTACATGGAATGCGCCTTTTTTGTCTAGTCAGATTTCTTGGCGTAATAAAATGTTACCTTAAGTTAAATGAAAAAAAAAACCTGCTTTAAAAGCATACAAGTTTTTGTGCACAGTCGCATTTTAAAAATAAATGTTTCCAAAATAAAACTTGCATAGAAAATTACATATAATCACCTCTTGTTTCATTTCTGTGAACTTCCGTCCATCAAACTAAAATATCTGACATACTTTTTTGCTATTCTTTCAAGTAAAAAAATATAAACGGCAAAATGATTTTTCCAATCACGATTTACCGTTTTTGTGGGAGGTATACATTTATTGCTATTCGTATGAGTTTAACTACACAATAATGTAAACGGGGATGCCAGAGTAATTTGCTGCAGACCAGAGTGCACATCATCTAATGTGTTGGCTTTACAAAAAAAAACAGCAAAAAAGAAACAGCAAAAAAAAAACAGCAAAAAAAAACTGTTGACCTCGGATTCGATATAATCTTCATAACTGAAATTTGTAAGTAAGTACATTTTACTTTCTACATAAGGAAATAAAGCAAGAAATATTCCGAATACTCAGATTAAAACAAACAGTAATATATTTAAATTTTAATGAAATTTTAATTGGTAAATATTTGCTAAAAGACAGCATGAAAATAAAGTTTTTTTTTAACGTAAAGCAACATCACTTTTTTCTTTTTTTCATAACTTGTATTTATTCAAAAATGAAAATGAAAATAATTGAAAAGAAAAGTAAAAAAAGAGTATCACATTTTTCAAAGGTTTTAGCAAAACAAAAATTAAAATAAAACAAAGATAATACAAAAAATGCAAACGCAAAATTAAAAAAAAAGCAAAAAACACAGGCCAAGTCGTATTAATTAAATTCGCCCCCGCCTTGTTGTTTTGATATAAAAATCTCAGATCTCTCCTGTAAATGCGATTCATGTTATATTTTTGCGATTTGTTTTTCTGTTAAAAAGTTATTTTTTCCCAGGCATAACAAAATAATGAAAGTTTATAGTTGGCAAATATCTTTTGAGATTTGCCAAAAATTAAATCTCGATTTCGTATAAGTTTTATGGCTAAATAAAGTAAAAACACCCGTTTTATTGTTTACAATTCTCTTGAATAGAGAATAGAAATACACGAGAGGTCGTGCCTGGCTGCCTGGCGTCACGGGATGCTCTATCATCATACTGAAATATCAACCGAATAGTAATTTAGAAGAAGTCAGTTGTGCCATTAATTAGTTAAATTTTTCGTACGAATACAACCTTTTCTACGACGAAATATATTATTAAGTAGCTATAAATAACTAACGACATCTCTTTTAAAACTTAATTATTAAATAGATTTTTAAGAAAGTTTACAAAATTTCCGCTCTGTAGAGAAGTTACACGGTATTAAAAATATTTAATAAAATAAATTAAACAAATAATTAGGAGATAACCAAGCACGGAGGTAAAAAAAAAATAATAGAACAGAGAATTATGAATTTTGAGAAAAAAGAAGACATGATAGGTTCAAAGTCATAAGCCCTGGCAGACAGGGGACGCAGTTTGTGCTGACAAAATACAGCGAAGAGAAAGAGAGTAGGGATTATTAATTTATCTGTTTTTTATCTACAAATCAGGTTTTACTTCACTTTTATGTCAGAAATACATTTAAATCAATTAAAAAGGTTTTATTTGCGACTCATAAAAATGGTGATGTAAACGTATGCAGCAGTTAATAATAAATAAAACAGAATATCCAGTATAAACACAGGGTTTAATGAAATACTATTATAATATATAAAATATATTATTTTAACTTAATATAGTAAGGATTAAATATTAAATGATCAATCTTTATTTACATTAGAAATATGA
>NC_136523.1:58776286-58861286 GCF_053919585.1 Euprymna scolopes | reverse complement strand
ACCAATAACCGTAGGTATGCTTGGCTCAATTCTTGGTGGTCTTATGAAACAGCTGAACTCCGTGGGAATCAGATAAAACATCACCGTCTCCAGAAGTCAGTGTTGCTTGGCTACGCAAACATCCTACGAAAGGTGCTATCCTCTAGCTTTCGTGTAATAGCCCGATCTTTAGGAAGAAAAACATCACACAACTGTGAAGTTAATGGAATAACTACGATAATAATAGTAGTAATAATACTTGTAGTAGCTTCTGGAAATGAAATTATATTCCTGGCCTTCTCGTGTAACTTAATTTTTAAGCCCCGCAGACATGTGTTACAGATAAGATGGAGTGCATTAGGAGAATAACTGGCGCCTTATAACTAGCAGCTTTGGCTAGGTGATGCTTCACAGTCTAGGAAACATATTTCAAACCACTAGAGATGGTGTATCGCAAAAAACAAAACACAAGTTGTTGTGTAACCTAAAATTAACTAAACTTCTTATGAATGAAATGGCAAACGAAAGCTTTGAGAATAACGGCGCTAATTGTACTGGAACTCAAAGTGAAGGGGCCATGCCCGGTAGGTGTATCTTGCAACAATAAGGAGAACCCAGCCGTCAGCCTACACCTGCTAGAATGAAGTGGATTAAAGAGATTAACACGGTAATTATGAAGTGCTTCTTCAGAAGCAGTCCTTATGATGAAAATGGAAAGTCCATTAGCGCGTACAAAAAAAAAAACGTATGTTTAGAGAATGAAGAGAACGAGAAACATTTGAACTAACGGAACAACAAGAGCACTACAGAAGAATGGATAATTATCAGAGTTTGTCTTGGAAGTCATAAACGCAACAATGATGGGGATGACACGGAAAATGAAGAATATCTGTAGATTCATGAGGAAAGGAAACAGAATGACGTGGAAAATGTAGAGTAGGTGACAGGAAATGAAGAGGAAACAAAGGACGAGTTAATTAGTAATAATGCGGAAACTTATGATAAGGTACTGGAAAAAAAACTAAGGAAGCAAAAGGGAGCGTTGAAAGGTTGAAAGATATTATGGTGGAAGAAAAAATAAGTGATAGGATCATGTTTAAGAAACTAGACTGAAAAAAAAACCCTCTGAAAGTGAAAGTAAAAAAAGTAAATGAAGAAATGCAATATGGTAAATGCAGGACCATCACAGAAACAACTACTTTGATTATAGCAGCAAGTGTTTGTGTTATGAAAAAATCGGATTAAAAGAGATGAGCGCTAGAATAAATTGAACCAAAGCAGGGAATATGAATAAAAGATGAAAATCAGGAAAGAATGTGAAGTTGCTCGAAAGAGGCTGGGGAGAACAGTTAGGTACAAGAATAACAAACAAATTCAAACTACTGAATGAAAAGTAAAGAGGAAAAGAAAGGGAATTAAAACTGTCCTAAATGATATTAAACAAAGAATGCTAACAGAAAGTGTGAAAGTGAAGAGATATGAAGAGAGGACTCAACAGTTCAGAGAGAATAAGCTATTAAGTCTGGACCAGAAGAAGTTCTATGAAAGACTTAATAGACGGTAAAATTACGTAAAGTCAGAAGAGTGCACAACGTTAAGGAATGATATTTGGAATGTAAAAAAGAAACATAACAGGAATTGTTTATGAAATGTAAAGTAAGTTAAAGCAACCTCAAGGTGTAATAAAAGTGAACATTAAGAAATTGAGCAAAGAATGTAAAAAAAAAATCCAAATTGAAAATTTCCTGGATTAAATGGTGTACAGGGGTATTGGTTAAAAACTTTACCACCTTGGATAGAAGGTTTGCATCTCAGTGCGATGAAATGTTGACAAGGGATGTACTTCCTTAATATTGTACTGATAAAACGGTTAAAAGTACCCTATGTCAACTGTGTGGAGAGACAAGGGATAATGTCCAATAACTTGTCACAGTTGTTAGATCAAGAGAATATAAAAGACGGCATGCCAATATTGGGAGAAAACTTTATTAAGATATAGGCAAGAAAAGGAGGTTGGAATGAAGTTAAAAATTGTAGGAGCATATTCCAGAGGTGGTAGTGGAGAGTGATAATGTGGAATTATTGTGGGATATAATTATTTAATGTGATAATGTGATTGACGAAAGGAGACCAAATTTACTCTTGTTTAAAAGAGAGGGACACAAGGCAATAATAATTGATCTATTAGTTCCAGCGGATGTGAATGTGGAGGAAACAAACAGGAGAACTTTGAAAAGTACAAAGACAAGACAAGGGGGATCTTATGTAAGTTGAAGACGGTTGAAGTTGTACGTATTGTGATAGGAGCCCTGCGGAGTGCAACAAAAGGATTTGACAAATGGATTTGAAAATTCCATATTACACTGATAAAACGGTTAAAAGTACCTTATTTGAACTGTGTGGAGAGACAAATGATAATGTCCAATAACTTGTTACAGATGTTAGAACAAGAGAATAACTACCTTGTTGAGAACTGCCAGAATCTTTTGTAAAGTGCTGGAAGTGTCATCAGCTTCATATTGTTGACACTTCTTTTACGGAGTTAATTTACAGTTTATGGAATCGGAAAATGACTTCCTAAACCAACAATGATTTAATCGTGGATGCCCTCAGATATTTTGGAAGGAGTGAGAACCTGCTTGATACGTTAATGAATACGATAAGATTTTTTTATAAATAACACAAGAATGAAATGTAGCATGGCTAAATGCGCTCTTCTTGTAATGGAAGAAAGCAAACTCAATTATGAACACTCTTGAGTTGGTGGAAATTAACCACGTAAAATTAAAATTCCAGTCAATGGAAATTGTAAAAATGATAATTAATCATCGAACTGTGTTATTGGTCCTCCGATTTATCGGTGAGGGACGTATATTTTCAATGGCGGCCGTGCTTCCGTGCGTCCGTGCGTCCGTGCGTCCGTTTGTCCGGACTATTGCTAAATAACCGCCCATTAGTTTTTTCTTGAAATTTTGCCACAAATTGTATTTCATAAAATTGATGTGTACAGTCAAAAAAAAAAGTTTCGAAAATTCCTGTTGAGTCCCGAAAGGCTACAAAGGTCCAGAAATGCTTCAAAATGGCCAAAACTGATGCGTTTAGCCTCATAGCTTTTGATCCATCGATTAAATTTTTCTGAAACAAGGCCAAAATATGGACCCCATTGTTCTTAATATAAATCTAGTATTGGTGGCGCTGGCAAAATTCTGGTTCGCGTCTCCGGGAACTTTTAGTGCTAAAAACACCCTTTTTATGGCTCTTTAATATTTCTCACCAAAACTTGATATGTCTGACTATATAGTGGTTTTTCATTCTGATCAACTCAAATACACATGTGTTAAGACCTGGAACAGTACCGTATTCCATTTACACTAGGATTAGGCGTATCCAGGGGCTCAAAATAGGTTAAAAATGCCTCAAAATAGACAAAGATGGCACTTTTTGCCCCACAGCGTTTGGTCCATCTATTAGATTTTCCTGAAACTTGGACAAAATGTGGAAGCCATTGTGCTTAATATATATTCAGTATGGGTGAACATGGCAAAATTCTGATAAATATACCTCTGGGATTTTTAGGACTAAAAAATCCTTTTTGGAGCTCTTTTTTCATATTACTCCAAAAACTTGATATTTATATCTATATACTGTATTTCTATTGTGCTGAATTCAAATATACATACTGTAAGGCGTGAAACTGCATCAATTATTCGTTTTCACTGGGATTTGGCGTTTCCAGAAGCTCAAAAGGGATCACAAATTCTCCAAAATTGCAAAAAATGACACTTTCAACCCCATAACTTTTGCTCCATCCATTGCATTTTTCTGAAACTTCTCGAAAATGTGAAGGCAACGTCGACCCTTCACACTTCCTACATTCATAGTTTCTTCACTATTTTTGTGGCGTCATCTCACATGCAGTAGCAGAGGGGGGCACGCACGCGCAGTTTATTTCTATTGTGTTTTGTGCTGAACTTGTCTATAAGATTCGACATTGAATCCAACCAACAAATCTCGAAAGATTCAACTATGTGTCTTCTTGCCATCAAAATCAGTCTGCCCTTATTTTGCAAGACGAACAAGAACGGTTGGAATGTATCTATAGAAGAGGTAAATACTGTTTTTTTCCGGGTTACTTCTGGCACTGAGGAATCAAGTTATAAAAGATTAAATTCTTATGCATTTATTAAGATGGATTTGAACTCTGAACAACATATTTGATAAAGAATGTTGACCGCGAGTGTGACTACACACATTTAAGCATACTGGAAGCATATAAGATTAAAAGAATTGAAATAAAAAAGCAAGTCACAACCGAGTACAACAAAAGAACTAGGGTTATTTATGAATCGCACCTCAACAAGCAGAATACAATATATACCATCAACGCCACAGCAGTAGCTATCATTTAACATACTACTGGTATAGTTGATAGAATGTAGATAAACTGACATTTTTGAATACTAACACACGTAGAATACTAATAATTTATCGGACTTTTTCCTAGGAAAGGTGATGTAGATCGATTGCATCTGCCTGTAAAGGAAGGTTGCTAAGGCTTACTTAATGTTAAAGATGTGGTAAATATAGAAGAAGGAAATCTAACTAAACATATTTCTGACAGTTCTATAGGGGCATGGAATCCCCAGTCGCATGTATGTGCCCGTTAGCGGAGATGACGACGTTAGGTTTTTGCAGATCTTGCAGGGCAGTGTCGACGTCTTTCTATATACAGTACCTGGAATTCCCAAATTGGTCACCAATTTTAGTAACGATTAGGCTCAACGTTGCTTTACTCCAGTGATCTGACATGAAACCTGTGTATTAACGTGATTCTGCCGTATATTCTACAGGAAGTGAGAAGAGAAACGCTATAAAAATTGAGGGAACAAAAGTGAGAGGAGAAATTTATTTGGAAAAAAACAACAACTATACATTGTATTTTGTAAAGAATACCAAATTTAGAGGCAATGGCAGCTGAAATTGGTTGGTAAGGGGTGATATTTAAAAATCTACTGGGAGCAGTTTAATGATAGTCCAGAAAGACGCCCTCGAACTAGGTCCATCAAACACTACATTGGCAAAACTGCAAAATCACTGATGTGCAAAATGTGAATTACAAAAGAAGGTATGGCGCAATGGATAGAGGCGTTAAACCTCTACTGCTTCAGGTGAGCATTGTCCAAAGATAACGCTTTCAACGCTACTTAACGCAGATCAGAAAGCCTGGTTGGTGAAAACGTAGTAAGGCAACTATGGAAGGCAGTAATTACTGAAGATACAGTTAAAAAACTCAGCATTTTTGTCCCGTCGCGGTTCACTACCTGAATAAGGCCAGAATAATAAATAGTCTCGAAACGGGATTTTAAACACGGATCACTTGCATATGAGGCGAGTACCATGTTGCCTAAGCGAGCTCGTCACTTATAAGAAAATTAGCTTACAAACAAATAACAGCAAAGTCCGACTGTGGAACATAATACTTCTTCGAAACAAGGCTATAGCCATCCAACTATTAAGAGGCCAGACCAATATCTCACAAGTATATAATTATACATATTTATATATTACTAGCTGAAAGCACAATGTTTCTAAGAATTGGATGAGGATCATTTCTATTTTACTGTTTACTATACTCTTAACTATCTCTTATTTTCACACACCTTGCAATCGATTACTATATAAAAACTATACAGCGCTAGCTATATAGAAAATGATTAAATGCTTTATAAATCATTGACTTATTGCGTTGCATATATTGTTTAAATTGCATAAACTGAAGCTATACTGTTACATATGTATTGCACTACGTCAATAGGAATTAATTTAGCTAACATGACTTTTGACATGGATCTAGTGCATGTTGATACCATAGATCCGTAGTACAGAATACGAGACGAATGACGTACATTTTTGGTAGGGACTTAAATAAAAAATTAGACAAAACAGACATCTGATAATATGACGAATTACAATAGGTCTTTCAAGCTAAGAGACACATAGGTTTTTACAGCAGTCCCTCTGTGAAAGCCGTGCGAATGAGATACAGCCAAGAATGTAGAAAACAGCAGAACGTTGTCCCGATGTCGCTGTCCATTCGTCACTAAGATTGGTTAAGTTAGATAGTTAAGTCTAAGAAGTAAATAATTAGTTATGAAAACATTTCTCTTTCTCTCCTGGGTCAGATTTTTCAAAATAAAACCTTGCAGATGACCGAGCTAACATCTTGTGTCTTCTTTTTTATGTATGATATGCAAATTTATTATTCAACTTAATAAAAAATGTAAAACTGATAATGAATTGCCGAACGATGTTATTTTTTACTCGTGTTTCGTTCTGAACTTGTTTATAATAGTTGACCTTGAATTCAACTAACGAATCCCGAAAGATTCAATTATGTGACTTCTTGCCAACAAAATCAGTCCGAAATTGTTTTGCAAGACGAACAAGAACAGATGGAAGGTATCTATAGAAGAGGTAACTCCTTTTTTTTCGGGTTAATTTTAGCACTGGGGTATCGAGTTATAAAAGATTAAATTCCAGTATAAATACTTTTTTGTTATTGAAAATTTTAAAATACGTATTTAACATTTTAACGGGGTTATGTGACCATATGATACTTGAGGATAAGGGAACATACATAGCATCACATAGAAGTCAATGTAAATATTTCCTTAGGGTAGTTGTACACTAAACGATTCCTAATATTCTTATTATCGTCCCCATATAATTCATATATATATATATATATATATATATATATATATATATATATATATATATATATAGTTTATGATTTTATAAAATTATGATATATTTCAAGTTTTTTGTTATTGCTTTCGAGGTCTCCTTAATGGTGTAATGGTGTTCGTAAACACTTCCACTGATTTTTTTTTCAATGTATATTTCACAAGATGGCAATATTTCACGTTATGCACGCCTTCTAACTTTCCTTTATGTAGGAAACGCACAAACACGCATGCACATGGATATCGAGTTTGTATATATATATATATATATATATATATATATATATATATATATATATATATATATATATATTTCATACATACGAAAAGCGTGGTATTCAATGTATACGCCCATGAACTACCATATGGCTATAAACGCAGCTCACGACACGCCTTTACATGGACTTGACAGAACAGGTCGAGGCCACTCACGCGACATAGAGAACAGAATAACGAGCAAAATATAATAGCCAATTAGATGATAGCACGTTCAAACTATAATAACACGAGCATGGCCATGTCAGTACGAGAAATTGTATAAACAACAGCAACACTTGCGTTTCCAAGGCATGGCGATGATTCTAGTTGGAATTGAAAGCGAAGAAGACGAATACTTAACGCTATATCTATCTATCTATCTATCTATCTATCTATCTCTGTCTCGATATATATATATATATATATGTTTATATATATATGCATATAGAAAGATATATAGATAGATGTGTTTTATCAGAGCCAAATGCGAACTAAAATATGAAACTATTTTCACATTTGGTGATTACCTAGTAAATGCATCCTGTCCTGCCTTAAAAGGGTTAAAAGTTGGCTTCGAAGCTAATCTAATAGATGCTATCTTTTTTTCACTTCCTCGCAATCTCATTCCAACTGAAGAGATAACAGGAGTCCGTATTATTTGCATTCATTGGAACATTGCTCTCATCATGGGTCTCATTTTCTACTCGTTTCGGTCGATGAAATCTTCGACCTTCTTTAGATGTATCTTGTCGAACTCGGAAGTGTTTCCTTCGAACTCGAGAATTTGGACGAAATTTCGAACGGGTCATTTAATTATCTCAGCGAGGTAGCATGTTGTTTTTCTGTTAGCCGTCACAAGATAAAACTTCTAAGAAATTCGTAATTGTATTTTTCCGTCACCTACACTGAAAATTAAGTCTTTAATCTTCAGGAGGATTTCACCTTTACAATTGTTTTTTCCAAGTCCTCTAACAACTGTACCACGAGTCCAAGAGTGAAAGGGGCGACCGAAAAATACGATTGCGAATTAGTTAGAAGCTTTATCCAGTAATTGCTGATAAAACAAGAATGTGCTACTCCCTGTGAAGTAAATGAAGGGTTCCGTTGGAAATTCCGTTTGAACTCCCGAGTTGAACAGAAACTTTCCTAAGTTCGACAGAAACACTACCGAGTGCAGTAAGATACACCTCTTGGTTGGGGATTGCATCGACCAAAACGGCAAAATGAAAGTCTATGATGAAATCAAATAAGATGAATAACGAATCCTCATCTAAAAATCAGAGACAATATGAGGTTCTATCTTTATTTTCATGATAACTGCTAGACCGAGCTCCGATCTTTGCTCTCTCCCTTAATAACATTCACAACAAAAAAAAACACTCGTTTATTTCAAATCATTGTTAATAATTACACATACTCCCTATCTCTGCCTAAAATTAAATGCAAATTCAATGAACTAAGTTGATTTCACAGAAATTCACACGAGGTTGTTTGGCAGCTGAAAACAAGATTGCCATTTTCAAGTTCAATGTAAATAAGTACTTGTTGAGCTTTTCTCTTAAATAATAACATTCAATAACATTTAAAACCCTAGCAATAACTACACAGTTATCTAATCGCTCACTTTACATCCGTTAGCACTTATCCACGGGTGGATAAAATAATTGAAAGTGGTGAATTATATACATATATATATATATATATATATATATATATATATATATATATATAAATACAATATAAAAAAGGAGATATATAGTCAGAGAAAACTATCATGGTTGATACGATCAGGTTAGAAACGTGGGTTACATCACAACCGTTACGAGAAATCATGTGTGGCGGGAAAATGTGGAAATAAATGTTGTTGTTCCAAAAGTAGTCGAGTTATTGCTTGTCTTATGGTCTTGCGACGTACTATACTATAACATATATCGTCTACGTGTATAAACGTGTGTACTACATGGCACGAAGGCAAATAATGTTTATTCTAATATAAACTGCACGGTAGAGCGCAGACTTTGCGACATTATTGAACCAACGTTTATACAAACTGAAACATACTTCTCTGTTACCGTCTTTAAATGTAGTGTCAGAATATATCTATTTATGCGGTAACTCTACAATATTGGAAGTACTTCTTGCTACTCTAGACATTTTAGGGGTTCGGAGAAGAATGAGCCAAATCTGGTTTGCTGGAAATTATGAGGCGCTTGATGCATTCCTTGAAACAAGACTCAGTATTTTTCGAAAACCTTGTCATCAAACCTACCCAGTAAAACCAAGATGAAAGCTACGAAAATGTATAATGATTTCAAAAGGGTGACACAAATGCGTTTGCACGAAATTCTAACCCGATGCTGATTAAAGAAGGTAGAAGAAGCACAACTCAAAACAAACAGAAAACTGTCGCTATTGTTTTCGCAAATAAGCAAAGCACACTATTGAGCGCAGCAATCAACAAGACAGCAGCAGCTCAAGACAACCAGAACATATTGAGAAAATATGGTAATTTTTAAATTTTATTTGTGTGCTATACTCTAATTCAATATGCGTCTGTGATGCTAACAGACCAATTAGTTAATACAGATAGTACACAGTAATCTGAGTCTCAAGTACGTGGGTGTTTATTTTTATTTCAGTTTGACTTTCAACATGATAATCGAATGAGATAAACAAAATTACAAAATACGATTTTTTATGTTCGGCAACCATAGTTATAAATTTTCATAATTATAAAAAAATTGTATCGTTCTGGCGTCATTTTGGCTTAATCCTGTCTCTGACGATCGGGCTATTCCATCTTTTAAAAAGGGTATAAAAGGTTAATATATATATATATATATATATATATATATATATATATATATATATATACATATATATATATATAATGTGTGTGAACGTGTATGTGTGTCTGTGTGTCTGTGTGCATTTCTCTACGCAATAACTCTGTCAATTTTAAGTCTACAGACTAGAAATTTGATATACAGGTAACGAAGATTTGGGAAAATATTTGCAATATGTTTTCGGCCAGAAATTTTGCTATTAAGGGTCAAAGTTCAACGATTTGACCTTTGAGAACTCTACCAAACTCCTCCGACAATTTTGGGTCTAAACACTTGAAAATTTTATCTAGGTTGCTTGGACATGGATCTAACTTAATAACTTAATTTAAATCCCAAACAATAAATATTAAGGGATCATAATAGGCATCCAATTTAAAAAAAGAAATGACCGCTTTTTTTCTGCTCAACATAAACCTCTAAACATCAGAGCAACCCCTTGCTCAAATGATAGTTCATATATAAAAGTGAAAATGTCTGCGTGTCTGTGTGTGTACATATTCCTACCAAATAACTCTGTTAATTGTCGGTCTACAGACTCGAGATTAGACATAAAGGGTATTAATATTTGGAAAAAATCTTTTTAATTGGTTTTCGACTAGAAATTTTGTTGGGACAACGTTCAACGATTTGACCTTTGGAAACTCTACTAAACTCATTCGCCAATTTTGGTCTAAACACTTACAATTTTAGATACAGGTGACTTGGACATGCATCAAACTTTATAATTTGATTTGAGTCTAAAACAATAAATGCCAAGGGGTCATAATTAAGTAAAGTTTTAAAAAATGCGTTCTCTACCAAATTACAAATCCACGTTTTTGTCTAAACATTTGAAATTTTACATTAGTGCATTCAGACATAGGGCAAGTTTTTAATCGTTTTTTTTTGAAAATTTGACTTCCAAAGGGTCAAAGTAAAAAAAAGTTGACCTTCGCAGTCTCTAGCAACCTATTAAGCCAATTATATATTTAATAACTCATTAATATACGTTCTTATTTACTCCAGCACTATACCAACTGTATCTGAACTAATATGTTGGTAAGATTTATTTATTTTTATGTGTGTAACGAATCCCTTGGGTTTCATACTTTATTTGCTAACCTCCCAGAAAAGGGTAACTTGGAGAACTTTGGTGTCCTTGCTTTCTTTTTTTTTTTTATTCAACCAATGATATTAAGTGGGATGTCATTTGAGGAGGAAAATAAAATTACTCACAGTACTTTAAATAAAACCATTAACTGATGATGAGCATCCTGGGGTTAAACTTTTCTGTGTTTATCGCCCTGTTTAATATTATGGGCATTTTTATTTTTACATAAAGCATAATCAGACTTGCAGCAAGCTTTTCAATCAGTTTTGGGGCAAAAATTTGGCTTCCAAAGCGTTAAAGTTGACAGAATTTCCCTTTGCAGACTCTACCTAACTCCTGTGCCAATTTTGGGCTTGAACACTTGAAATTTTAGATGCGAGTTACTTGGACATTGGTCAAACATTTCAATTGAATTAAAGCACAAAACAATAAACGTAAAAAAAGGATAAAATTAGGGTCAAATAAGGAAAAGAGCTTGCCCTCTGCGGTCTCTATCCACTTTCTACACAACTATATATATATATATATATATATATATATATATATATATATATATATATAATTATTTTTACTATAATAATTAAATACCTACACACACTAGTGTTTAATCTTTTCGGGAATCTTAATTGCAGGGTGTCACGATTAATACCAGTCAAACGATTCGAACTCAGCAACCGAGATCTCTAGCTCGGTTAGCAAAGACCGTATCCATTCGGCTACCATTAACCGCGTGAAATAACGTTGAATTTAAACATTGTAATTTTAAATGTTCTTTACGTCAGTTAGACAGTGATCGAATTATTATACCGTGATCTATGCATAAGAGCTAAATTGACTGAAAGTGCTCAACAATAAATTGACTTAAAGTGCTCAACGATAAGAAAGAATTTCTTAAAAAGGCCTGTCATAATTAGTTTTTTTACTAAAAAATTAAATGCTTACAGACACTAGTGTTTCATCGTTTCGGGAATCATCTGTGCATGGTGTCACGAATAACACCAGCCGAACGATTCGAACACGGCAACGCGGAACATCTCTGACTCAATTAGCAAAGACCGTATCAATTCGGCTACTATATATATATATATATATATATATATATATAAACTCAGTATATATATATATATACATATATATATATATATATATATATATATATATATATATATGACATCAGTATATATATGCATATATATATATTTATAAATATATATATATATATATATATATATATATATATATATATATATATATATATATACTGAGTTCATGTAATCCAGTAATTTTTTATATACCAATAGGTTTTAAGCCAAAAATGCTTGACTTAAGGATTAAGCTACAAAATTATCACACTTTATAATTGAGCATTAATATACTGTGTGTGCAAAATGTGTGCAGAAAAAAAAAATTGCTTTTCCGTAACCACAACGGACGTAAATGTTTCTCGCATGCTTTTCCCGTTAGGGATTCCCGCTCCCCCGCATTTTTTTCTTTCTATTCAAAAAATACTACATTGCCTAAAGTGTGTTTATTCATAAAGTCTGAACAAATGCTAATTTTTGAAAATTTTCAAACGATATTATGCTTGAAATTGTCGAACTATACATTGAAACAATTGTAAAGTAGAATGAAATACACTTTTTGTTGCCTTCAACACCTTGTTTGCAGTCTTGATTTTGCACACACAGTATATATATATATATATATATATATATATATATATATATATATATATATATATATATATATATATATATGGTTTCCGCTCCGCAAGATCTACCGCAGATGTGCTGACGGTTATATCCCACAGGATTAGTGAATCTCTTGACAAAGGCTTCCTTTCTAGGGCAATTGCTCTCGACATATCAAAGGCCTTCGACAAGGTATGGCATAAGGGTCTACTTCACAAGATTTCCAGCTACGGTATAACTGGAAATGTTTTCTCAATCATTAAGTCATTTCTCTCCGATAGGCTCATAAGAGTAGTGGTAGATGGACAAAAATCGGAGGCCTGCAATATAAATGCTGGAGTCCCCCAGGGGTCAATCCTGGGCTCAACTCTCTTCCTGATCTACATCAATGACCTCCCTAAACACATACTTAAATCATTCATTGACATCTATGCTGATGACACGACCATCTTCGGCAACACATCAAAGGCTGTAAATGACAAAGTTCTCTCTGATTCTCTCTCCTCTGATCTCGAGCGCGTGGTTCAGTGGGGGAAGAGGTGGCTGGTTACCTTTAATGCATCCAAAACCAAACTGCTATCCTTACATCATCAACGCTCTGATCCCCATCTGGCATCAATTGTGATGGATGGATCTCGTCTGGGTAAGGCCCCGTGTTTTGACAAGCTTCTGGGTTTGACCTTTACTCCTGATCTGAAATGGAACACGTACATCAAGTCTGTTGCCAAGGTCGTTGGAAAGATGGTGGGATCCTTCTACCGCTCCAGAAGATATCTCACTACGGATGCAATTCTCTATCTATATAAAAGCCAAGTACGTCCAATGATGGAATACTGTTGCCGTATCTGGGCAGGAGCTGCTAAAAACAGCCTATTCTGCCTTGACAGAGTACAAAATAGACTTCGTGGCTTAGTGGGGGATGCCCTTTTCTCTACCCTGCAACCTCTTTCCCACAGAAGAGACGTTGCGAGCCTGTCCTTGTTTTATCGTTATTTCCATGGCAGATGCTCGTCTGAAATCCAATCTCTGGTCCCCCCTCGCCAATCTTTCACGAAAAACACCCGTCTAGCTGAATCCATTGAGAAAATTTCCCCCACTCTATATCTGTGCCTAAATCAAAACGCAGATTCCATGAACAAAGCTTCTTTCTTAGAACTGCTCGCCTGTGGAACTCTGTTCCGTCTGCCTGCTTCCCTCCGGGCTACAACTTGGATGTCTTCAAGTCCAATGTTAACAAATTCCTAATGAACCGCCCCCCCTTAAGTAAACATTTCAGCAAATCTCCTCACTAACGTAATGTACTTGCAATAACCCTTATCCCTGAGTGGCTTCCGGGCCTTGATAAGTGGTGATCACTGTGTAAAAAAAAAATATATATATATATATAATATATATATATATATATATATATATATATATATATATATATATATATATATATATATGCGTGTGGGAGGTGGATTAGGGTGGGATGTTGTGTTTTCGTTTCGATTCTAGCCTATGTCACTCAAGTCATATATATATATATATATATATATATATATATATTGATCTCAGTACTATCTATTAAGTTAAATGTAATAATTGATTAACAATTGTCTCTATAATAAGAGATACGACATAATCTGCATTAAATTATCATTTTTAATCGTATCATACGACCAGGCAACGCCGACCAGCCTGCTGTTATATTTTTTTAAAAGTGTAGCAGAAGACGATGTTTTATCTTGGAATATGAACCTGCCTTAACGTATTATTGTATAGATGGATGCATATAATGCTTTGCTGTTTATGCACACATATTCCACATATACGTGCGGGGGGGAATCAAATCTTATATTGTTGCATAACTCTTGAGATTGGGAGAATGGGACACATTGAACACGATGCATTACCACAGAGACACGAGGAAGGGAGGAATGGTGGAGGATAAAGGCAGATGAGGATGCAGAAGCAGGAGGAAAGGACATACCGACATTCTCGTTACTCACAAAAATAGATTCATTTTTAATCGATAACATCTTCAAGTTTGCCAAATCACAAACAAACCTATTCTCAAGGGAACACAGAATAACCAACCGAAAATAACATATGTTTATCTATATGTTAAACGAAGGCTATTAAGCACATACATATCATTCATCTCTCTCGCTCTCTCTCTCTCTCTCTCTCTCTCTTTGTGTATATATATATATATATGTATATGTATATATATACATATGTGTGTATATATAACATCATACGATATCGTATATATATATACATAAGTATATATATACACACATATGTGTGTATATATACACACATATACGATATCGAATATATATATATATATACATACATACGATATCGTATATATATATACATATGTGTGTATATATATATATATATATATCCCCACATACGATATGTGTGTGAGTACATGTGTGTATTCGTGTATGTATCTATACACAGCCATACGATATCGTATATATATATATATATATATATATATATATATATACATACGATATCATGTATATATATATATATATATATATATATATACTAGCAAAAGTACCCGTCGTTGACTGGGTTCCTTCCTAAACAGCCTACAGAAAATGGCTCCTGATTTATGAAAGTATGATAGGTTATGAAAAGGAAGGGTTGTAAAGAGATAGCTTCGAATTTGGGGATATCAAAACCAAAGCACAATATGATGAAAGTAAAAGTAAGATAGATAAACCCCATAATTTATTACATCATACCTGTTCACACTGAAACACGTATCACAATAGCCTTGTTAAACTTTGTGACATATTTCCATTCTATGGAGATCAGGCCCGAACGAACACCCAGTAATTTTATCATACCATATTTCTTCAAACGTAAACATAATTATCAAAGTATACTTACGCAGATAGATATGAAAAGTCTTTGTTAAAGTGTGTGCCTATTTCCAATCTATGGAGCTATTGCGCAGATGCAGACCCCACAATTTTATTATATTATCTCTATTTAAGTTAAAACATACTTATCAGATTATTATTATTATTATTATTATTATTATTATTATTATTATCATCATTATTATTATTATTATTATTATGTACATCTATATCAGAAACACTTGTAAACGTTTTTTTTTTAATTTTTAATTTTTTTATTTCCATACTCTGTTGACTAGTCGCGTACGCAGACCCCACAATTTTAATAAATCATCATTATGCCAGATCAAAGATACCCATTCCTGTGTCTCGAGACATCTTCTATCATTATATGTGATCAGTCTTCTATAATAGTTAATTATATAGGCGCCTATTCGTGACCAGACACACGCACAGACGTCCAGCTCTCTCTATCTCTCTCTCTCTCTCTCTCTCTCTCTCTGTATATATATATATATATATATATATATATATATATATATATATATATATATATATATATATATATAAGAATAACAGTATATGTACATTTCAATATCCAAACATCTATTTTTCATGCAAAGCAGCTCATCTGGTGTATTAAAATTTCGGTAAATTTGTAAAGATTCTTTTCGTTATGCTGAAGCAATACGCTATTAATACTGACTTGTTTCGTTCATATAGTCTTCAGAAAAAGACACCCTTTGCTTAGAAAATTATGCATTACAATATAAAGTCAGAAAACAGAAAAACGAAAGAAAATTCATAGAAGACAGCATCGAATGTTAGTTTGGCCAGTTATCACTCTCTCAATGGAGATCGCCGACACACAACTCCTGCTCTCTATTGATTCAAGTTCTGAAAGCAGTGCCATTGCCAGTAGTTTCAAAATGCATTGCTGGATGCCACGAATAACAGGGACATGTCCAGGGTCATAAGAACAATATTTCCGGCCACGGTTGTGGTCTTTGGTGTGGCTTAAATTGAGGGGCACATCATGCTTCCTTACAGTTTCGAAGTTGGTTTGAAAGTTAAGACCAAAGTGTACCTGGATATACTGAAGAGTCTGACGATCCCCCGGTGCAATCAGGTGGCCGCTGGTAGACCCTGAGTGTAGCAAGATTACTCCACCGATTTGAACCCACTGGGCTATATTGCCGCCATTCGCTATACGTTAACCTCGCCTTTCCCTTGCGGAAAAGACATACTCCCAGTTCCCGACCCATATCAGTGATTGAGGCTGAAAGCGTTAAATTGAATGGATGTCAGCTCTACTAACAACTTTATCGTTCCACTCTGCATAGATCGATAGACGTGTGTATACTTGTAATAAACTATTGAATTTCTGCACACACAATGTGTCTTCATATTTAAACATTTTCAATTATTGCTATTATAAGCCTGTAATCCCCAGACAGACACTCCCCTAAATGAATTATATACAATGAATATGATTGCGTGAGCAGGTCAAACTTATTACAGAAACATGCTGTTAATATGTAGCTAAATATTCACGCAATACCATTTTGTTACAATTACTTTTATTTATTGCATAGAACTATACTATGAACACAGTAAAGAATTTACGGGCGTTGTTATCCGTGAGAAATTACCTTTCCTGAATTAAATATATACTAGCATTTTGACCCGGCTTTGCTCGGGCACTATTTACTGTTCATAACTTTATGTGCATAAGTATATATTAAAAAATGGATTAAGGAAATTACCATAACCCCCTTTTTATACATTCCTTTTGTCAAACAATAAATTCTTAACTCGAATACATGTGTCTATATTTTGATTTCAGAATTTAACTTTGACCATTAAACTTATATATTGCTCTATTCTTAAATATTGAGCTTCTCCTTTTTGGCTAGGATATTACCTCAAGTAATATCTATCAGGATATTTCACCTGATTTTTAATCTGTGTCTTATCTCGCTTATATTAAAAAATGTGCATATGTACAGTAATGTTTTTCTATATAATAGGCTTCATTACCTACTATATAGAAAAGTTGCTAAAGACTGCAGAGGTAAATTTTACACAAAAAAATGACCGTAATTTGGACTCCTTAAATTTATTGCTTTAACCTAAAATAAAATTGTCAAAATTGGTTTCAAAGTTTAAAAAAAATTGACTTCTGCTGTCTCTATCAGATTACTCAGCCAATTTTTATTCTTAACATTTGAAATTTTACAAAAAAGTGTATTTAGATATAGGGCAAGTTTTTAATCCTTTTTTGGCTGAAAATTTTGCTGCCAAAGAGTCCAAGTTCCAAAGATTTTACATTTGCGGTCATTAGCAAACTATTCAATGAATTTGTGGTCTAAACATTTGACATTTAACATATAAAGGGTATTCAGACATGCAGCAAGCTTTTAAATAAGTTTTCGCGCAAATAGCTTGCTGCCAAGACGTGAAAGTTGAAAGAGTTGACCTTTGCAGACTCTACCAAACTACTCTGCATATTTTGGGTCTAAACACTTGAAATTTTAGATGTAGGTTACTAGGACATCAGTCAGACTTTTTAATATATGGATATACATGCACAAAAAGTTATAACCAGTACACAGGGCACGAGCTAAGTCGTGATAAACTGCTAGTATATCTATAAAAGTGAATTTGACTGTGTGTGTATATTTCCCAACAAAAATACTCTGTCAATTTTCGGTCTACAAACGTAAATTTGACATAATGTGTGTTGACATTTGGGAAAATCTTTTAAATCGATTTTCAGCCATAAATATGGGTTTCAGGGAGTCAAGGTTTAACGATTTGACTCGTAAATCTCTACCAAACTCCTCCGCTAATTTTGAGTCTAAACACTTGAAACTGTTTATATAGGTCATTTGGACATGTGTCAAACCTTATAATTTGATTAAATACCAAATCACTGAATGTAAAAAGCTCGAAATTTGCATCAAGATGAAAAAAATGACATCTGCGGTCTCTAATCAGCCACATTTTAGTCTAAAGATTTGAAATTTTATATAAAAGGTATTCACAAATATGACAAGTTTTTTTAATTTGTTTGGATCCAATATTTGAGCTGTCAAGGGGTAAAAGTTCAAATTATTTGACTTTTCCAGTCTCTTGCAAACTATTCATTCAATTATTTGTCTAAATATTCGAAATTTTACATAACGGGTATTCAAACATGCAGTAGGAATTTTAATCAATTATGGAGCGATAATTTTGCTGCCAAAAGGTCAAAGTTGAAAGATTATACCAATCTCCTCCGCGAATTTTGGGTCTAAACACTTTTAATTTTAGATGTAGGTTACTTCAATATTGGTAAAACTTTTTTTTTTCAGTTGAGACCAAAAAATCAATGTAAAGATGTTTATATTAGGATCAAATTTAAAAATAAAATTACCCCTGCGGCCTCTGCCAAATTACTCAGACAATTTCTGGTTTAAGCATTTGAGATGTTACATAAAGTGTATTCAAACATAGGGACAGGTTAATAACAGAAAATAGGGTTCGGGCAAATCACGACTAAACTGCGTATATATATATATATATATATATATATATATATATATATATATATATATACACACACATATATATATACATATATATAACTACTTAATTTACTCACATAAAATTAATATACGAAAGTATAAATTTATGCGTAAACTTTAAGTATTTATTTAAAAAGTGGTCAATACGTAGGTAGAGCTAGTTAGTAAGTTATAAAATATATATGGCGATTAAGCTACACTAAATATCTCGCGTTTCATCCACTGTAGGGCTCTTCAGGCTTATACGCGAATTTTGTAATTGTTTGTCGTTTTTATATACGCATCTTCTATTGAGATTTTAGTTAGCCAATCAGCTTTCTAGTATCCAACGCAGCCTTCCTATCAGCCAATGAGCATGCACTTATCGGACAAATACCTATTTGGCCTCTGGTTTACCTGTTCCTTTGTGTGTGCTCTATTTAGCCTGGATATCTTGTTTCTTGATCTGTTTTAAATCAAGGTTAGCGGGTTTTTATTTTAGTTTATATATAAATATATATATATATGTACACACATATATGCACATATATATATAAATATATATATATATATGTACATACATATATGCACATATATATATACATATATATGTATACATACATGTATATATGTGAGCGCTTATGTATATTCATGTTTATTTAATTTATTTATTTGTTTATTTTCTATTTTGTATCGCTATCCTAGAGTAAATTTTATCTTGTGAACACAGTTGTTTGCTATTCTCTTCTACAGATTTATAGATGTTGGGGTTCTTTAAAGTACAGGATAGCACATTTTTCATGAAGGCATACATAGGTCGTCTAGGTCCCTACACGTGGTAGCTTGTCTTATTATTTTCCATTCGACTTCCGGCGAATGTCCGCTTTCCTTGAGTTCCCAGTATTTATTTGCTAGCGTTGTTTTCATACGGTGTTTTTTATTGTTGAATGTACTTTTGTGGTCATAACTCGATATTACAACACAAAATTCACGCATAATAAGTAAGCCTGAAGTTTAGAGTGGATGAAACGCGGAATATTCAGTGTAGCTTAATCGCCATATATATTTTATAACTTACTATATATATATATATATATATACATATATATATATATATATATGCGTGTATGTGTGTATACTTGTATGTGCGTATACTTTCCCATACAGTCGATTTATTCTATAGAATGTTTAAGTCAGTGCAAAAGTGATAGGTATGAGTTGACACTAATCGGCCGCTTACATTTAAGAAACCATAGCAAGCAAATAATCCTACAAAACACGTGGACATCATGCAATTTCATCTTTTGTAAATACTCTCTACTAAAATGTATCTAGATATGTATAAAACGTTTTATTTTTGTAAATTCTTTATTTTTTTTTCTTTTTCGTCTGCTTTTCCTATCGTAATGCGCCCTCTTGCAATTTTGTTTTATTTGTCCTTTCTCTCCTTTTTTCATTATTTTCTCTTTTTATCTTTTCTATTTCTACTTAAGGTTCTTGCTCTTTTCTTTCTCTTCCTATTTTCTTACTTCGTTCTTTTTTTATCTTTTCGTCTTCATTTTTCTTCTTCTTTTTCTTCTTTCCTTTTCTTTTTCGTTTGAATCCTTCATTTCCCTTTTATCTTTCTCCTTTTTCACCGTTACTTATTTATATTACTTATTTTTAATTTTCATATACCTCATATTATTTTATTAGTCTTCATTTTTCTTTATTTCTTCTTACTATTTTATTTTGTCTTTTACCCAACAATTCCGTTTTCTTCTTCTTTTTCACTGTTTTCCTCTTCTTTCCTCGCTTTTCTCAAATGGTTAATTCCATCGCTAATCCATTCAATTCGATTTCTTTACGTATTATCCCGACGGATAGTCTTACTTCAATCCACATTAATAACATAATATTTCTCATGTAATAAATCACCGAATGACCTTAGTAATCCTGAACCAGAAGGGAAACTAGACATCCATAAACAAATCCGACATATGCGAATTTATTGAATTCATCAGTTTTGACGGATAATTTACCATTTCCTAAAAAATGAGAATATTTTGGGCATTTTTAATGGGTTTCAAAGCCATTTTTGAATTTTAATAGTGAAGTAAGGCACAAGTGTGAGATATATTTACGAATACAAATGCAACTACTATAAGATTATAGAAAATGTCATCAGCAGTAATATTTGTTAGAATTCTATTGATTTAATTATATTTACAAATACTTAGAATGTCGATTTCTGTACAAGTATCTACATCATGAAACAAAAGAGCAAATAAGTTGGTCAACAGAACACATTTCATAGGTATTGATGTTATTAGATAAATAATAAAACGAAGCTTTTGTTACAAAATGGGTGAGAGCCGTTTTCGGGGGAGTCCAAGTTTCCTACATTTGCAACATTTGCGCAAAACTTGCTCTCGTATTAATGCATGCACATATCATGTAAGTGCTATTTGATTTTTAAAATGGCAGAATACATCACCCGTTTTACTGACAGGTATTTACGGAACTCGGTTGTGTCGAAACGATCTAAGGCCCCAGATAAGTCCGATCTAATATAATTCGCACCGTGCCTATTATGTATACGTCTCTCTCTCTCTCACTCTCTCTCTCTTCGTTTTCACATCTTTCTCTTACAAAGAAAATGAATTGAATTATAAGTGAAATTGTAAACAGTTGAAGTTCCGACGTTAATAGTCGGGTCTATAAATGATTCTTAATTGTGAAAATTAATGTATACTTTTATAAAAAAAGATGCTATGTTCGTAAGTTTGAGAAGCTTCCAATTTTAAGCAGCAGAGATCTCTGCCTACTATTAACGACGATAAAAATGCTACCCATAAAGACGATAAAATCGACACCAGCCGATGGATACCCGATTATATCAGGTGCTATATCAACCTCTTGATGTAAGGGTGTGTGCTTATCGTTTCATTGGTTTTATTGCCCTGGGAAGCTGATACAAAGCCAGACGAAACAACTGTCCTCGAAACATCCACACAGAACGGGAAAACCTAGAAACTATCTCCGGGAATTGATGTCTACAGTTTCATCATGGCAAACAAATGAAGTTGAAATAGGATTATTAATCAAGGTGTGGCATGGTTACTGATAAAACACATCGGATACCTAAGTCGATATGTTTAACGTTTGTTTACGGACAGTGTTAGAAGTCGCAGTTAATTTTTCGACATTTTACAAGTTAGCGAGAGTTTACAGACAGTTTCGAGTTTGCGAAATTTAAGGACAATTTGCCGGTTTGGGACAGTTCAAAGCCGGTTGTAGCTGAGAGTAGATTGAGCTGATCTTACATCAACCGACGACAAAATGGTCACGCCAAACTACGGAGATGTGGGCCTTAGCATTTAGAGGGTCGTTTTCCGTGATAGTATCTTACATCATGATATGATATCATGATATGTTCATATTCATGATATATTCATACTCACCTAGATCCTTCCATTTGCCTTTAGTGTGTATTTTAATCATTTTTTTAAATACTTGATGATCATTGTGCAACTTCGACAGACTTATACGTGAGAGACGATGGCACGAACTGAAGAATGAGAAGAAACTATGCAAACAACGTTGGAGTTGGCGATTGTGGTCGTATAATTCTTCATTGCTTTGATAAATTTCAAAACTGACTGAAGCAAACATGGATTGAAAGTAAAACAAGCCCACTGTCTGAAATGAAATTAAAAAATATATATACGTGGTTTTCTTTTGTTCGTAGAACATTAAAACCACAAAAGCAAAATAAGGATCTCTATACATACGTGCGAGATCTTTACACGTAGTCTTTGTATTAGGGTCGTTGTTACTGTATTTGCAAATAAAGCCTTTAATGAAAACATGGGATATAATAGGAGGTTCGGTTTCAACTGGTTTTATTTGGAGATAACTGATTCTTGGGAGAGATTAATGTTGTCATAAATAGTTGTTTACTTTTTTATCTAAATTTTCTAACTAAAACGAAGAAAGTGACACACGAAAAGAGACATCGGGACAATATTTTGCAATAAGCCAACGTCGATGTTTCCAACATTACTTGTACCGCTTCCATAGAGAGACTGCTTCCAAACATTTTTTTGTTACAATTTTACCACGTGACGTGTATCATGTTATGTTCATATTCATGATATATTAATATTCATGATATATCTATATTAATGATATATTCATATTAATGATATATTCATATTAATTATATATTCATATTCATGATATGTTCATATTCATGATATATTCATATTCATGATATATTCATATTAGTGATATGTTCATATTAATAATATGTTCATATTCATGATATATTCATATTCAATATATATTCATATTCATGTTATATTCATATTAATGGTATATTTATATTTATGGTATGTTCATATTAATGATACATTCATATTCATGATATATTACTATTAATGATATGTTCATATTCAGGACATATTAATGATACATTCATATTCATAATATATTAATATTTATGATATATTCATATTAATATTCATAACATATGCATATTAATGATATAGTCATATTAATGATATAGTCATATTCATGATATATTCATATTCATGACATATTAATATTAAATATATTCATATTTATGATATATTCATATTCATGATATATTCATATTAATGATATGTTCATATTCCTGATATATTCATAATCATGATATATTCATATTAATGATATATTCATATTAATGATATATTCATAGTCATGATATGTTCATATTCATGATATGTTCATATTCATGATGTATTCATATTAATGATATATTCATATTCATTATATATTCATATTAATGATATATTCATATTCATGATATGTTCATATTCATGATATATTAGTATTCATGATATATTCATATTCATGATATATTCATATTCATGATATGTCATATTCATGATATATTCATATTAATGATATATTCATATTCATGATATGTTATATTCATGATATGCTCATATTAATGATATATTCATATTAATGATATGTTCATATTCATGATATATTCATATTCATGATATATTCATATTAATGATATATTCATATTCATGATATGTTCATATTCATGATATATTCATATCCATGCTATATTCATATTAATGATATATTCATATTAATGATATATTCATATCATGATATGTTCATATTCATGTTATATTCATATTAATAATATATTCATATTCATGATATATTCATATTCATTATATGTACATATTCATGATATATTCATGATATATTCATATTAATGATATGTTTATATTAATGTTATATTTATATTCATAATATATTCATGTTCATGATATATTCATATTAATGATGCATTTATATTTAGTATATATTCCTATTCATGATATATGCATATTCATGGTATATTCATATTCATGATATATTTGTATTCATTGTATGTTTATATTAATTATATATACACATTCATGATATGTTCATATTTATGATATATTCATATTCATGATATATTGATATTCATGATATATTCATATTCGTGTTATATTTATATTAATGTTATATTCATATTCATGATATATTCATATCCATGGTATATCCATATTAATGATATGGTCATATTGCAATTTTGTCTGCACTTTACCAGCTTCAACTTAACATCACCCATCTCTAGGAAAAAAAATCGTTCTACAGATCTGGGTCATTGTTATGCACTCAGTGTGATCCTTGCCAAAATTGACCCTAGTTTATTTAAACACTATAAAAGTGGAGTTCTTTATATATAATAATATAAAATGATAAAATAATAATAATTTATAGAGGCGTCATTCATTTTTTATTTTAGAGTAAATATTAACACTAGCGAAGAATAAACTTCCGTTACTTTTGATGGGGGACGTGTACTAGTTTCTTATAGCACCGTTTCCATGTAACGTGACATACACACTGTTATAAAGGAAAATAACTAAAAAGCAAAGAGTTATCTTCCCTGGATCGGAAAGGAAAGACTTTTCAAGATGGTGGACACAGCATTTCACATAATCTGTTGCTCTAGCGTTTTACTATTTTTCTGTTTTAAGAAAAAATAATTTGGTGCCAAAACGATGTCTTCTTGTAATTCCCACATTTAACAACCAGTTATATTCCGTGACGACATAACAGATTTGGCGACGAGGATGACATGAACTTAGATTAGAAAAAAAATAAACAAGACCCGGTTGACGAACCACCTGGTTCATTGGGAAAAAATCCAACGGTATTTCTCTTCGAAAAAAAAACAACAATTTCCGTTATGTGCACATCACACAAAAAACAATAAACCCAAAAAACTTGTCTCCTCGAAAAAAATAACCCCTGTTGTGCACAGCACAAAAAAAAAACAAAGAAAAAAAACAACTGCATTATTTCTCCTTCATGGATCCAAATTTACTGGAAAGTTTACTTAGAAGTCGGCAAGAACAATTGCTTGAGGCACAAAACAAATTAATGGAAGCATTAACGTTTCAATTTCAAATACAATTGGCTCCCTCAACTGTAAGAACCTCCTTTGATCATATTATAAATTCTATCACCGATTTTCAATTCAATCCGAAATGAAAACAGATATTTTGCGTTTAGTTTGACCGATTAAAATACGTTTAAAATGATTTTAAATGAAAAAAAACATGTGATGATATGCATTATGCGCTTTTTTTTGCTCTTTTAAAAGACATATGTGTCAACTTTTTTCACATCGTGGTCACAAGGACGGATTTTGTGAAAAAAAAAATTTGACTACCAGGACGAGAGGAAAAACTCATAAGAAAATTACAACGCGTTTCCAAAAATCTACCACAAATTCCATTTTTGCTACGTTTAATGTAAATTTAGAAGCTCGTAGGAAATCTATAATGGTTGAGACAAACAACAAGCAAATAAAATTTCAATTCGATACTGATTCCGACATTATTCTGATTTCACAGTCAGCATGGAAGTTATTAGGAAAACCAACACTTAAAATACTAAGCATGTTGCTTGTAGTGCATCTGGAAACAAAATACAGCTAACTAGTGAGTTAACATACTATGTCTCTTTCAAAGAAAAAAATCAGAGATATGCTACGTTTCTGATTCATCAATCCTCAATCTTCGTGATTTTTATTTTATTGAAGGACTTGATCCTTTCAATGTTCCACTTAATACAATTTTTCTGGACAGAACCCATTGTTATTTTGAAGAAAGCTAATGGCAAGGTACGTCTGTGTGCAGATTTTTCCCTAGGATTAAATGATGCACTGGACACACACTACCTGTACCAGATGATTTGTTCTCAAAACTCAACAGTGGAAGTTGTTTTGCAAAACTAGACCTTGCAGATGCATATTTACAAATGGAAGTTGGAGAAGATTCCAAAAGTCTTCTCACTATCAACACCCACAAGGGATAATTTCGTTTCAATCGTCTTCCGTTTGGAGTCAAGTCATCCCCGCTATATTCCAACAAACCGTGGATGCAATGCTCACTGGATTGCCAGGAGTCTCTGTCTACGTTGATGCCATCATCGTTACAGGCACATCTCAAAACGAACTTCTGCATCACTTGACATGGATTCCACTTAAGACCTGACAAGCGCAAATTTTTCCAAACTTCTGTGAAATACCTTGGAGTTTTATTTGAAAAAATGGTCGCAAACCAGATTCAAATAACATTCAATCCATAAAACACATGTCACCCCAAGGGATGTTTACACACTACGATTCTTTCTGTGCCTTGTAAGCCATTATAGTCCCTTTTTAACTAAATTGCACAAATTACGTTGAACTCTTAATAATTATTTTTACAAAAAGATACTAAATGTAACTGGTCAATTACATGCAAAGAATCATTTGAAAAATAAAATTACTTCTTCACTCAGACCTATTGCTTACACATTATAATCCATCATTAGACATTACTGTTGTGACGGATGCTTAAGACTATGGAGTTGGAGCAGTAATATAACATATTGCTCCTGATGGAAGTGAAAAGCCATTGCACATGCATCAAAATCGTTGACACCCACTGAACGAAAATATAACTAAACTGAGAAAGAGGCTCTAGCGATTATCTATAATGTAAAAAGATTTCACAAAATGCTATACGGCCGTTATTTTAATCTTATCACAGACCATAAACGTCTAGCAGGTATTTTTTGTTCAAAGAAAGGAATTCCTGATTATAGAACAAACCACTTACAAATATGGGCAACTATGCTGTTGGATTATGATTTCTCCATAAAATACCAACCAGGCAGCAAAATTGGGCAAGCAGATGCGTTATCCAGACTCACCTCTTATCATCAAAAAGATGTAGAAGACAGTGTCATCGCTGCTATATCGGTAGAACCTGAAAATTTACCTGGACTTGTTTGCACACAACCGGTCACATCAAAGATGATCCAGGAGGCTACATCCACAGACCCACTACTACACACAGTTCTGCACTTCCACTCTACCAGCTGGCATAATAAGTGCACTGATCAGCAACTTCAACCATTTTTTCAGCAAATATCTTATTTGTCTGAGACTAATGAAATTCTTTTTTTTTTTGCTGAACGTGTTGTTGTTCCATCTAATCTTCAAAATAGAGTCCGCAGAAAATTTCACCAGGGACATCAAGGAATTAATCGGATTAAAGTCTTGACCCGAGGTTATGTATATTGGCCAAGTATGAACAAACAATTAGAGGAACTTGTCAGGAGTTGCGCCAAATCTCAACTAGTTGCAAAATCACCCCGGAAACTACATTACATTCATGGCCAACTCAATAAATCCCTTTGTCACGACTGCGCATTGATTTAGCAGGACCAATAAATGGACAAAATTATCTTGTTGATTCTAACAGCCATCGGCCAGAAGTCTTTCAGATGAGCCACATCTCATCGAAAGAAACTGTAAGAAGACTACTGGAAATCTTCAGCAGGTTGAGAGTTCCCGAAGTATTAGTTTAAGATAAACAGAACAGCATTCAACACCTGCAATCTCCACCTTTCCATCCTCAATAAAATAGACAAGCAGAACGGTTTGTGGATACTTTCAAGAGAGCACTCTAGAAATAAAAAAGGGAAGGAACTACTCAAGAGATAATGCAAATATTTTTAAGTAGTTACAGGCCCACCCCAAATCAAAATTGCCCAAATGGAAAGTCTCCTACTGAAGCACTTACGAATAGGAAACTACGTTTGCCAATTGGTGTTAATCGCCCATCAACAACTAAATTTTTCAGAAGAAACAAAATGATGGAAAACCAGTTTAATTGATATCATGGAGCAAACCCCGTAAATTCCTTCCAGGCCAAACTGTATTGGTTGAGGGCTACCGTAATTGTAGAGAAAAATGGGCGCAAGGTCGCTTAATACGCCGTTCTGGCAATGTCGTATATGACATAGATATATATTCATCTATTGGGGTTAGACATGTGAATAGGCTTCGTCAGTCATCCCTTCCAGAGCGACGTCCAAATGATGCAGCCATCCCTTTACATCTGTTACGGGACAGATTTGAATTAACCCAAAGTGTTCCAGTTATAAATAATAAACAAAGCAAGTCTCACATCAAAGTCCCAACAGGAAGAACCCAACGGATTTGTAAGCCAACGCCAACCTTACAAATAGATTAACATAAAACCTCTTACAAGGATTACATTACAAAGTGTTATAAAGGGAAATAACCGAAAAGCAAAGAGTTATCTCGTCTGGATCGTAAAGGAAACACTTTTTAAGATGGCTGACACAGCATTTCACATAATCTGTTGCTCTAAGTTTTTCCATTTTCCTTTTAAAAAAATAAATAATTTGGTGCCAAAACGATGTCTTCTTGTATTCCCACATTTAAAACCAGTTATATTCCGTGGCGATATAACACACACATTAATACACACGCGTTCAACTCCTTTTATTAGGACTTAAGAAAAATATTCTTTATTTCCCCGCCACGTATGACCTCTCTTTACGGCTGTGACATCACCCACGTCTCAACTGTGATTGTCTCCTAAAACATGCTCGCGACCCCCACGAACGTCCTCGTCGGTCTGTGTACACTTTTTATAGTCTTTTCTCCCCCATTTTCCTTACGTTGACATAAATTCGCACACATCTCAGTATTGGCATACAGCAACCACAAAATTACATACCTTCATATGTTGAAAATAACATCTTTACAAGAATTTAAAATTTGCTTTGGAGCAAATAAAAAGAAAGCAAATATTCAAAAGTGCGCACTAAAATTTAGATATATAAAATATATATGATATATAAAATATATATGATTGAGACACTAAAAATTTGTAGAAGTAGTCCTGCAAAAACTCATCTCAAAAAGCGCAAAATGTACGTTGTATCTGCTGCCGGCCGTGAATGCAAGATATGTGACATATTTTGTACAAGAACATAAGATAAGCCACGTGAAGTAGCGAGAGTCACTTAACATAAAGGATAGCAGGAGAAAGGAAGCAGTATTTCGCTCACACTTGATGAGTAAAGCTACATCAGTGAAAATACACGCATGCGTGTAAGAAAAAAACATGATAAAGGAAATAGTTCCTCTTGCAAAGCTTTCTGGTATTGTTAGCTATAATTTTCCAGACTCCAGAACAAAATTTTTAATTCGAAATAAAGCCAAATAATTACATACAGTATTTGCCGACCAAAATCACATAGCTTAACACATATCAATCAGGTTTTATCTGCATTTATATACTTGTAATACAATTGTGTTTTAATTTAACATGCATTTAAATCATGTTTGATACAACATATATGTGTTGTAGGAAAAATAAACATCTGCTGTGTTAATAAGAAAGATCCGGATGAAACCCAATTTGTGCTAAATTATAATTGGCTAACTATTAAATATTTGTAGGCAAACAATAGGCATAAAGTAATTATACGTAATGTGTTTCATATAAAATACCAAAATCTTGAAAATGCATAAAACCTTGCATGTCTAACGGTATATCTTTATATACAATAAAAAATGTTAGCATGAAAAGTAATATGGTTAAGCTTAAACATATAAAAGTAAAGGACTAATTGTTAAAACTGGCAAAAAGAAGGAAATATATTCTAGTATAAAATATAATGCATTTATATATTTAAAAGACTGCAGCATTAAGAATTAGTTATATCATGTTATAAATTGAATAAAAAAAATATTGCAATATTTTAAGTTATGAATTTATTATATTTTTTACTAGATATTCTTGTCCAGTTTTAAAAACTAGTTCTTTATTTTTTGCCATGCTAAAGCTGGACCATATTTTTCATGCTTACATTTTTTATTGTTATCCATGATTTCTCGAGGCTTCCTAAAAATTCGCTTGTTCTTGTTAAATTTCAGTCTTATTTTTTTGCCACCCCAAAACACGTATCTAATTACAATGTACGGCATTCGCCTGCTTTCAATAAAATCTCCCTAATTATCTCCCTTTCATTCTTTTATTCTCTCTGTTTCACTTCTTACTCCCCTTTTCAAATAAGTCGCAACTGAAGCGACGTGGTTGCTATGGAAACCAGTTATAAATAACGCCACTCACCTTCTTACATATTTTTACGATTTTAACACCAGAAAATTCATCATAACTTTTCTTTTACTGAACGAAAAGTGATTTTTTTTTCATAATAGAGCTCAGAAAATGCTTTAAAAACTGTAGTATTTTTTTTTGAAATTTGATCGAAAAATAAGTGAGCCATGAAGCTTTTACGCAGTTCTAGATGATTAGAACTGCAGCTTTACCATATATTCAATTAATGCCATGTTTTAACGTTATATATATATATATATATATATATAGTCATCCACATACAGTACTGTTTCGCTGTTTCACAGCTCATCAGTGCGGCTAGACAGGCAACTACCTCAAGCCAGGATTGAAACCCGACCATTTATACGGCAGTCAAGGCTTCTAACCATTACGCTATTGGCGGCTGCTTGAACGAGTAGTGAGTTTAACGATATATATATATAAAGCTACTTCAGTCTTTGAAAAACGTTGCGCTCCCATGAAGAAATGCCTGCCTGCGCGTGAATTTTTTTTTTTTGTGTCAGGAGGTGCTCAATCTCCAGCCACACCTCTTTTGAGTCGAAATTGTCGATAGTGGAGAATAAAGTGTGTGTCCATAACGAAAGGAAACAAATGCCGAGATAAGCGGAGAGCACATACGCGTCTAGAATTCACAAATGGCAACCCATCTGGTAACTTTAGTGATCTGATAATAACTCGTATATATATATATATATATATATATATATATATATATATATATATAGATATATATATATATATATATATATATATATATATATACATGTGGGTGTGTTTGTGTAATTGATGACCGCAACCTTCCATTGATGAAATGTCTAATTATTATGCATTAATCTATAAGTTTTGACAAACCAATCATTTCAGTGACAACTGCTCGTCGCGTGAAACTGATGGTTTTTCTCATGCTCTATTAAACCTACACACACACACACGCACACACACACACGCGCGCAAACACACACCCATATATATATATATATATATATATATATATATATATATATATATATATATATTGGTTGGTTTTCTCACAGAGTATATGCTTATATTTCGGTTTTCTTATGTGTGTGTTTGTATGATTGGTGTACACGTTAGAGTTAACTCAGGAGTGAATCACATAGTTAAATATTTGATTTACTGTTCGACAACATGAGCTGTAAAGATGTTTCATCGACTGATTATTACATACTCACACACCCACACATATATATGTATATACACTCACACATATATTTATATATATATATATGTGTGTGTGTGTGTGTGTGTGTATTCATTCTTAGGATCACCTCTCAATGAATGCTGAGTATTTTCCTAACTTAATTTTCTCTTTTACGCTTAATGGAATTAAGTACATGAAAATCTCATTACATTTAACAGATTATAAAAACCTTGAACATATTTTAATCACTTTAATATCCGTAATGGATTCTTCACTACATATCTTGCAAAAGTTGTTGGTTCATTTATGTTACGTTTATCAGCGTACATGCAAGGCAAATGCGATGCCTTAATTTGACCAAGCATTGAGATATAAAAGTATAATATTAAAAATAATTAAGAAAATGATCAGATAATTATCGTATAATTTGAAAGTTTTTCTACAAAAGTTTCAGCACTTAAATAAAAGCCACTCCAGCATAATAGTTAATTGGATTATTAGTTGATGACAAAAATATAATGAGATGTTCGTATTATTTGGATTCATTGAATTACTGTCCTTACCTTGAGATTGATTTTCACAACGTTTAAGTCGATTTAACCTCCGACCTGCTTCGGATGTGTCTTGTCTAAATCAGGAACGTTTCCGTCGAGATTGGGACGGTATTTCAAACGGAATCTTTTATTTATTGCACGGGTGTAGAACTGAGAATTGAAACTTTAACCTCCAATGTTATATCGCGTTTAAATTGATTTTACCAAGTAGTCCAACCACTGCGCTACGGGCCCTTTCAGGCAATTTCAGTAGCAATTTTAGGAGCTTAAAAGTATTTTTATTTCTAAACCATGTGTATCGCTTTATTACAGGTCAATATATTATTAATTTTGAAATAGATATGAACGGCAGAGAAGTGAAATTTAGTACACTAAGAACCTTACAAATGTCCTAATTTCCCTGATTTTTGTAAAATTTAAACAAATATTTTGAAAATTATTCTAATTTTTCTATATTCTGGTATTTTAAAGCGTGTAATAATTCATTGCAGGTCTCCCAAAAGGCCTAGGAATGGTTGATTGCAGCTTGTAATAAGAAACGTGTTGCAGACCTTACAGAAGGTTTATCTCTCGTACATCCAGCCAAGGAGCTTGGAAGATATCGAATCACATTGTGTTCATTCGTTGGAAATTCGAATATCTAGCTATGGAATTAACAAAAACACAAAAGGGTCAGTTTCTGCTCGTGATGAAAAAATCACGGTCAAATTATCAAGCAGTCAGACAGCAGCAGTGCTGCTATATTTAACAAGTCTGGATTATCTTTCTTGTTCAGAAAGCAATGTCTTAAACAGAAAGTGCAAGAAGCATTAAACCCATAGCAAAACCCGTTTTAAACCAAACCGATAAGGAAAAACGTTTGGCTTGGGGTCAGAAATACATGAAATCCAGCCTTGAAAACGTTCTTTTCACCGATGAGGCCAGAGCAATGCTTTATGGGAAAGAAAGGTGAACCAATAGTTTGGAATCCTCTTGAATTCCCTACCCCTCATCGATTCCGTCGTCAACAGAGAGGTGGAGGTATGATAATTTGTGCTGGAATAATCTGCGATGAACTAATTGGACCATTTCCAGTGCTAGGAGGTTTGAAACTGAAAGCTAATCCTATATTTTATTTTTAAATGAAAATTTATCACCATGGTTGATGACCTCCATTGGCGCGTTACCGCAAATTGATTTTAATGACAGCAATGCTCCATCCCACTCAGCCAAGGCTACGACATTCTAACTTAAGTCATTAGGCATTAGTGGACACATTTGATTGCATGACTACGTTGTTCTCCAGCTATAAACCTAATTAAGCAGCTCTGGTCAATAATAAAGATGGAAGTATATGAAAGAGGTGTTCAATTTTCGTCGAAGCATGAAGTTTGGAAGAAAACTTTTGAAGTTTCCTATATCATCACATCATCTTTAATCTACTGATTGATATCTGTAGTTGAAAAGAGACTGTTCAAAGTGAATTTGAAGCATGTGAGTTCTGTTGATGAATAAATATTTTCTTAAACGAAATATAACATTTATTCTTGTTTTTACTTAATATTGTATCTGGGCATGTTCTTTATTTCATATGAATAGAAATATGAAATAAAAATATCATTTTATTACCGAAAATATACATTTTTAGACATTTGCAATAAAGTGATACATAATTAAAATTTTCAGGAAATAGAAAAAAATACCATAACTTCAAAATATTTGTTCGAATCAATTTGAAAAATATTTGTTCAAATTCCACAAAAATCGTGGAAATAAGGCACTTTGTTATGCTCCTCCAGTGTTATACTAAATTTCACTTCTTTGCGTTTCATAGCAATTTCATTAGGAAAAAAAATTGTTGACCTGCAATATTGCCATACACAGGGTTTAATTGAAAATATCACTATTTATCATTAACTAGTGGGAGGGCACCCGGTGTTGCCCGGGTGTTTGGAGGTGTGTATATAAGAGAGGGTGCCCCTGTTTTAATATTATAAAAAACAAACGATATTAAAAAATTGGAAAAACCAAACCAAAGCAAAACAGCGAACAAACGTAAAAAAAAATGAAAGAAAAAAGGTGCAAAAGAGGAAAAAAAGTTTATGTAGAACCCGAAGCATCGAGGCTCAGGCGAAAAAAAAAAGCCCGACACGTTACCCCTACGCCAAAGAGACATATATTTTATAACGGATAAAATTAAACCTAAAACACTTGCATGTAGTTTCAACTAACGTCAACGTTTTCTAGGTCAAACACGTCATTGTCGTAGTGGCAGGAGGAGAGAAACTGAAGGAACGTTTTTTTTTTGCACCCTCCTTGTAGAAAAGGGCCCAGTTTAGGGTGAAAGAATTAAGGTTTTGGTGCAATTGTTCGATATTTGTCGGACAAATGTTGGAGCTTTAAAATGATACCTACGTGGCGAAAATACTTGGCCCGTGTCGAAAGTTTTTGCGAGACATACAAACACAACAAACACACACATATTTTCGCTTTTATATATATAGACTAGTGGGGGGTACCCGGCGATACCCGGGTATTTTGAGGTAAATCAAACTCGGGGGGGGGGGGTAAATAATTAAAAAAATGTTTTGGTAGGTGAGTATGAGGATCGACCCGAACCCTTGAGACAAAGTTGGAAATTAAAGTGTGAAAAGAAAAACCGTGACACGTTCACCATTGGGCCACCGCGACATACAACGAGACACGTTTGAATTTATTTATTTATTTAACTATTAAAAACAGGTGGCCGCAATAAAAGTTAACTCTGCTGCTTCCATTTGACATAATTAAGAAGGGCAAGTAGAAGTCACGCAGTTAACTTTTGCGCCGAGGTCGCGTTTGTGTTTGTTTACCCAAATTGGACTGTTTTTCCCCCAACAGATGTTGGGGTGGGGGAAAGCAGCTCCCAATTGATCAGATTGAATAACAATAGTCTAGCATACAATATTGATCAAAGCTGATTGCTTCTGGATATTTCCCGGTGCGATGCCGAGAACGCTCGTTAGCTTTGAATTAGTTTCGCTTTTTATATGAAAAACCTAATAAACATGCGAGAAGCCAAAATAGCAATAATTTTGTAAAAATCGACGTAAATAAATCTATACGCTACATACGTTCTCAAATCCTAGATATTATTATCTACGGCCTATATAAACAGTTATAAGCAATAGGACCACCCCCGGGTGCGTGTGCGAGAAAAACCTTTCCGAGTCATGCACGAAATGGTCACACCCATTTTGCCTTTCATATATATAGACTAGCGGGGTGGAGGATAATCAAAACATCGAAAAAAACACAATAAAAAACTAACGTAAGGCAAACGAACGATCCAAAAAGAAGACAGAAAAACGAACACGTGAAAAATTGCTTAAATGAGCCTGTTTCGATATTAAAATTTAAAAAATCGGTGGGTAACCGGGTGTTTTTGGTGTGTGGTCGGAGGGTGGATAAGCGAAGTAAAAATAAACAAAAAAAAACAGAAAAAAACGAACGTTACGTGAAAAATGGCTTAAATAACACTGGTTCAATATTTAAATTTAAAAAATCGAAATAAAAAGACATCTCACACCACGATTCGAACCCAAAACGCTTAGATAATGAACTAACGAGCTAATCAACTAAACTAACGCGACGTACCTGTAATTTAATCAGTTTTTCAACTATTTAAAGTAAATCAGGTCATGCCGTAATTTGACGCATGCGTAAAACCGGTCGTCGTCACGAGAGTACCGTTTTTGTTGACCCCCCCTTGTCAAAAATTGTCGATTTCGGGATGAGAAAATGAAAGTTTTTGGACAATATTTCGATATTTTTCGAGCGAAGGATGGAACTTCAATATAATACCAAGTTTCTGCAGTTTCGTCGCGTCTGTTGAAAGTTTTTACAGACACACAAACACACATACATACAAACATACATACACACATTTTCGCTGATATATATCGATTTTTATTACTATATATATATATATATATATATATATATATATATATTATTGTTTTTACTTATTACTGTATATATTTTCTATTATTTATAATTAACGGTTTCTATATTATATGACATTTTATACTAAGTCTACTTTTAAATTGGTTATCTTCGGGCATATGTGCTGCTTCTTTGAGTCTTCTTACTCCACTGTCCTTCTATGTCTACAATTTTTACCTTGTTTGATAATGGAAGATGGTTTTCTATTTCCCTCCAGATATTATCAGCGATACCTGTTTTTTTTTAATCTCTGCACCTATCACGGTTTGAAGATGTTCTTTTAGCCGTATTTTTAGTGGAGGACATATCTCACCTTTGAGCATCTTCTTATCTTTCTGTTTTCGTATGCGTGTGATAGCAATATATTATGAGATGATTGAAATGGATCAAATGGATAACATCTCATTGAAATAACCATGTTTACAAGAAAGCCGTCCTGTGACATTAATGATTGTGATATGTGCATCCATCTGCCCATCAACTTAAGATATTCGCCATTTGCTTGCAAAAGAACATCTGCCTATAGGTCTATTGTTATTTTGTCATAACACGAATAAAAATTACTACGAAACAGCGGCAGAAAAGACGGCCAAAGCTATTTTTAAAAGAAAGATCTTACTTTGTGAACTTTTATATAATCGTATTTGTTAACCGCTTTTACTAGTAAAGTGTTTCATATCGGCTTCTACATAATTCTGCGTTATCAGGATAATATACCCACCGTTTCAGGCTTTCCTCCTCTATTTTTCAATTGGAGTCTTCTACTATAGCATGTTAATCTTCTGTATTTACTTGTGGGCTATTGCATTTCATCCTCCAGGCAATGTCGGGTCATCAGGAGACTATACACCCTTTTTTTGTTTTTACTTTTACATTGTTAAAATGCAAATTCAGTGTTTGACAGCTGTCCGGCTCGCTACGCGTGTATACAGTATACTTTATGTTACTATGCTTCTGAGAGCACCGTAGTTTCTCCTTGTAAGCAGCTGTCGCTTACCGTACAGTATAAATCATTTCTACTGAATAACTATATTGCTGTATCTTTTTTAGTAGAAATATATATTTGGGTTGAATTCCACATATAGTTAAACCAGAATACTTTATAAAAGAATATATTAGAGGTAACAGTTGGTCTGTTAACTTAAGCACTTGATTTAATTATTGTAAATTAAATTTATTTGTTTGGTCATTTTTAGTCAAGCTGCGTGTTACGTAAGGTTCTGTGAAAGTGAACATTTATCTGATTAGACTGTGATATAAGGACAGTAATAGTAAAGCAACTATAGAGAATCTATCTTGATAAATGTTTGATTTAAATGCGAACTGAATGATAATTCACAATATTTTTGATCACTAATATCGGAGGATAGTTGGCCGAAACATCGTGAAACATCTAGGAAAAGATGAGGATAATAGTCCGCAATAAATAAAATTAATAAATAATACTCATCTCAATGAATTCCAATTAAAATAATATACCATTTGTACGGACCAAACCATGGAAAATCAAATAATAAACATGAATTTATAAAATCAAAAAATTCAACTTTGATCGCCCTTCGGGGCCCGTATCGTAGTTGATAGAGACGTTGAATCTCTACGGCTCAAGGTGAGAATTATCTGAAGATAGCGGTTTAAATCCTACCCAAAGCCGGACAGATGCTTACCTTGGCAAAACATGGTGAGACGACAAATATGGAAGGCAGTAATTGCAGTGAATCCAGCCAGGACATTCAAAGTTCCTATCCGTCGCGGTTACTACCTGACGAAGGCCAGATGAATATTTAGCCGAAACGTCGTGAAACAACTAAGCAAAGATTAGGATATTGTCCGCAATAAATAAAATTAATAAATAATACTCATCTCAATGAATCCCAATTAAAATAATATATCCTAATATCGGACTTAAACTAATACGAACCAATCTCCCAAAGACGACACATACCTTTCCGAAAATCTACATAAACAACCTCACTATGCTTTTCGACACAGTGAAGAATATGTGGACAAGATACGTTTATCCAATAAAGTATCTTCGTTCCGTATTAAATTATAACTGGACAGATTTATCGAATCTGTACTACTATTGTTCAGAATGTGGCATATCGATATTTGATTCTAATTGGCCAGATTTTACGCAATTAATCATGTGTTTCTTGCAACGTAATAATTACATTTACTCGGGCTTGATGATACATTTAGTTCTATTAATATCAATATTTTGAACGCGGTTTGCATTATTTTCAAAACATAAAGGCTTATCTGTTGTTACCAATCGGTTTTTCATGAATACTAATATTGAAAATGACCCGAAAAGTTAGATCCCAAGGTCGGTAATATATTCAGATATTTCGCTAGTAAGAACCAAATGTCGATATGCCAGATGCAAAACTATTGCTATCTAGTTTCGGTATATCTATAAAGTAAATTTTACAAATAAAACCAGACGGAACTATTTCATTTAAATAATTGCATCTAGTTCTTATTTCACAAAGACTGCTGCGTTCTTTTTTTATACAGCAAAAGTCATGTTGAATTGAGTAACAGTCGCTATGTAAAATAACAAAATATGATCACATTTTGGAAAAGTAACAAACGACTACTTGTTTACCACGCGTAAATCCTTTCTGTAAACAAATTGAGCTCTCTCAAGCAGTAAGCAATCGTCAGAATTAAGATTTGGTTTAATATTAGCCATTGCCAAATAATTGTAAAGTAGTTTGAACAGCCGACTATCGGTTACAGGATCGAATCTCTATTTGACGAGGCAATTTTCTTCATATACTGAAGAGGTATGATACAACAACATTTCTTTGTAGATGACAATACATATATATATATATATATATATATATATATATATATATATATATATATGTATATATATATGTGTGTGTGTGTATTTGTGATTATGCGTGTGTATGTGAGCATGTTTGTATTCTGCGTTTTATAGTTCTTGAAGAACGAGACTTTTCTGATTCCAACTGCTCACACGTACACACAAAACACACACACACACGCAGACTCACACACATAAAGCTATATATATATATATATATATATATATATATATATATCCTTCTGCAAACATATTGATGCATCACAATGAATAAACATATATATATATTTGTATATATATATATATATATATATAGCTTTAGATATGCGCTTAACTCTACATATAAACGCACGAACACTGTAAGATTCATAGGTATATACATTATATATATATAAATATATGCATGTGTATATATATGAGTATGCATGTACACACATATATATATATATATAAATATGTATAAATGGTTGTGTGTATGTGTCTGTTTGTATATACGCTTTCTAAAAACCCAGATCAATAGTGTTCCTTCCATTATGTGGTCTTGTCGTGCGCAGAGATGAGATAATGCTTTCAGATTAAGACCTGCCAATAGAAATGGGCACAGATGCGGATGGTCCCGGTGGGGTGTGCGGGGCTGACGTTAGCGTTCATGATCGGGCGATGCAAAAGAGGGAAAGGGGTGGGTGGGTCATGAGAGATTGAAGATTCTCTATAGAAGGCCAGTTAAGCGCTATTCGTTGACTCGAAATTGAAAGTGAAAGCAGAAAAATACCAGAGGAAAATAGAAGAGATAATGGCGTTCGAAAACGAATGAAAGAGTAATGGACTTAAAAAAAAAAATATGTCGCGAATTTTAAGAACGTGTCTATAAATGGACAGAAGAACAAAAAGAACAAAAAAGATGGATTAAATAAACGAATGAAGAATTTAATGAAAAAGTAACATAAATTAAATGGAAATGAGTCGAAATATAATCAAAAGAAATTGACAGCCAATAAATCGCTGCGTTAATATTCATTATATCTACACTTAAAAAAAATCATTAATATAAGTTAAACCAATGGTAAAATGTCATAATGTATCTAAGCTGGGTATTATTGATTATTATCAGTTATAGATTGAGTTCACAATCACTTACTAATGAAGATGGAATCCCGAGGGGTATGACCATGCTACGTTGATTAAATGTATATTGACCGTAGTTTATAATATGGTATCATAGTTTACTATTAAGTTCAACTCAGGTATTGAGCACTGTTAAAGTAAATATTGAATCAATACATATTATATTATAATTTTTATAACATTGGTTATATGAAATAATAATCGATAAGTACGCATACACACGCGCAAACACATATGTGCGAGTGTGTGTGTGTGTCTTTCTCTGTCTTCTCCTCTCCGTCTGTTTTATTATAGACAAAGTGGAACGATCAAATTGTCGATCAGGAGAAACGACATGATTTCATTTCTATTCAAGGAAAACAGCTTTTTGTTTGTTTGTTGTTGTTGTTGTTGTTTTTGTTTCAGATCGACTACTAGTTGGCCAGTTGTGTGTGAATCCCAAGAGCGATATGAGCCTCCAGTCATGTCTGAAAGCGACACAATGTTTAATGAGCGATATCAATTATGTGCCAGTGTGCTACTGACGCTTTCTACCGACCCATGTTATGACAACAGGACTATTGCCAGCATCCTCAAAATAAAAATCCGGACATGTAAACGTTTAAGGGCAAAGCTCAACGAAGTTTCCGCCACGGTTATGGTCTTCGTTATGGTTTTAAGTGAGACCTATATTATGCTACCTAATATTTTCGAAGTCGGCTTGAAAGTCAACACCAAAGTTTACCTGAATGAGCTAACGTGTGTGGTGATCCCCTGGTTCAATCAGGTGGCCGCTGGCAGACCTCGTGTGTGGCCGTAGGACTCGGCGCCAGCCGACAATACCAAATAAACCCAGGCTTAGCTTCAGAAAGAGTGATACAATTTTGCACCCTCACTTACTTACATTGCCACTGCCCCTCACCCTCCCCCGAACTGAACCTGCTGACCCCTTCGTTTGGTCATTCGTCGAGAACATCACTACATTGTAAATCATATCACCCCTTTTTCTCTTTTGTTTTACAAGTTAAATAACTTACAGTTCCAATTCTTTGAGATGATAAATCTAATATTAGAATAACACCGTAAAGACGTGACATTAGTGGGGGTCGAAAAGTCGGGACTAGCTGATCATGCATCGAAAAAGAAACACACTTCCCTAAGTGGAACGAGATAAAATTAATTGACAGGGATGCAAGATGGAATGTCATGCGAGTTTAAGAGGCAGCACATATGTTAAAAAAATGAAAAAAATTACTAAACAGACCAAGCTTAGAAATTAATATCCTTTACTTCTAACTGTAAGAAAAATAAAAAAAATGTAGAACTTTAAAATTTTGATTGTTTTTCCTGTTGCCTCCTTTTGTTCAAGAAATATTTTATACATACGAAACCATAGTCAAAACAAAAGAGAACAACCCCAAGAATAAAGAAATACCTACGTAGAAAGTAACTTTTTTTTCTTTTCTAAGACAACAATCAACATGTATTACGACAATTGAAAGTTACACCGACCGAAACGTTGCACAAATATGATGGGAAAAATAGATTAAAAATATAAATAATTTTCTTCATACATTATCCATTGTTGTAGTGTTAGCCTCATTTTTCTGTCTAAATGGATGTCGTAATTGACTATGCACGAGGATAGACATGAAAACAAGCAAGTCAGATAACCAAATCCATATATACTAGAGACATTTGTGCTCTGTGGGATCACAACCCCTGTAATGGTTTGTTTCGTTTAGATTTAACTTGAAAATTCATAAACTGTGACATATCTGTTGAACTTATTCAATGAGTAAAAATATTAATGTGATCGACTTCCTTATTGATTACATAACATTTGTTATCTTATTTGCATACGTGTTTACGGTTCTATGCTACGTTGTTTTTTTCAATGTATCGACGATTTTATGCGTGATGCTTTGGTGTTTCCACGTACCAAAAATATTATGTAAAGAGAAAGCTTTTGAAGAAACAACAAACACGAAAGAAAATAAATAAATGAATGTTGAAAGAAAACAAGAAATAAAACAGGAAAAAAAACTTTTAAAAATCAAGAAATAAAGAAAGCACTGTAAATAAAAAGATAGAAGGGCAGAAAAAATTATAAAAATAAATACATTAAAATTTATGAGAAATAAAAAGGAAAGAAGAAAAATAAGAATACAGAAAAGAAAAACGTAAAAAGAACAGAAAGCAGATAGAAAGACGTTAGTGTGTAAAAGAAAAAAAAACAATAAAAACATACAGCGAAAAAACTGAAAGCAAAATATATAAAAATATATAAAGGCAGAATGGAATATTATAGAATAAGAGAGAGAATAAAGAAATGATGTAAAGAAAATATGAAAGGAAACTGAGAGAGTAAAGTAGATAGAAAATAAAAAAAAATTGAATAATTCTTATCCGATCCCAATTTGTTGTTTTTCTAGTACTTGTATAGATGCGTGTAAGTAAAATAAGAATAAACAACAGTCAAATATAAACCATAAGGAATCGATGTAATAAATATTAAAAAAAAACTGTGATTTTTTAAAAAATAACATATTAAGTATAACAGAACTTATTTTTGGAAATCCTGGTCACAGAACGAAAGATGTATATTGTATAATAGTGTTCACAGCGTTCTATTATTGAGATAGTTCTTACGGAGCTATTGATGTCTCTCTAATATTGCAGAACTTGTCTTTCACTCTTGTTTAGTACAATAACATAAAAAAAATCTTAACAATCTTGGAGATCAATGGATCATTCAGTTTGATATTTTATTATTCGAATGTATTGCATTGTTACTTGTCAACTTGCTGTAATACGTTTCGTAGGTGTTTGTTGAACGAAGACAGAGTTTGTTGAACGAAAGTGGGAAAATGTGACAAAAATAATCAGATTTTTCTCTATTTCTCACTACGTTTCATTTAGGACTTTCTTAAATGTTTAAATTCCTTGACACGTTATTCTGTTGCAATGCATTAATCTTAATCAAATTTCAATTTGAATTATTTATTTTAACTTCACGTAAAAATGCCTGATTCTAACCTTATTTTCATTCGCCACATCTAAATATATGTTTCTAAATGAAAGAAAATAAACCATCAAAAATAGCAAAAATAAATCTAAGAATAAAGAAGGAATAAAACACCTGAAATATAATTTTATGTTTCTGACAAAAGGAAAAATTGTTTTTTAGGCGATCGAAATCTATCTATCTCAAACTTATTTTTGGTTGTTGAATATGAGGGAGTGTTTTTAGTTAGATGCATTAATAAACTAAATTTATATCTTGTTTAGAGACATCTCTACAAAAAATAAATATAACATAGATAATTAATTTAAAACTTAAAGAAAAATCAATATGATCCAAGGCAACTTCTATAAAAAAAGAAATAAAACAAACAATTAACATTTGTAAAAAAAATCAGTACGATACAAAGCACCATCTATAAAAATAATACAACACAAATAATTAATTTCAAATTTGTAAAAAAAAATATTTGTGATCCAAAGCTACTTCTATAAAAAGAAAAAATATAAAATGAATAATTAATAATAATTTTCTAAATGAAATCGATATGATACAGAGCAACTCCTATAAAAAGAGGAAATATTACACAACTAATTAATTTGAGATTTGTAACAAAAATTCAATATGATCCAAAACAACTTCTATAAAAAAAGATATATAACATAAATACATTTTTGAACTGTTAAAAATATAAATATTATCCGAAGCAACTTTTATAAAATGGAAATATAACACAAATAATTAGTTTCAATATTGTAATACAACCTTGATCTAAAGCAACATCTATAAACATATAAATAAATCATTTTAAATGTGAAAGAAAAATCAAAAGGATCCAAAGCAACTTCTATTAAAGAAGAAATATAACATGATTAATTTTAAATGTGCAAAAAACTCAATATGATCAAAAGGAACTTTTATAAAAAAGAATATAACATAATTAATTTAAAATCTGAAAAAAATGAATATTATCCAAAAAATAAAAAATATAACATAGACAATACATTTCAATTTTGTAAGAAAATTATTATGATTTAAAGCAACTTTTATAAAACGAAACATATGACATAATTAATTTTAAAGTTGACAAAAATCAATATGATCCGATTCAACTCCCATAAAATAGAAATATAATATTAATAATTAATTTTAATGTTTAAAAAATGCATATGATACCAATTTATGTTTACTATAATTACTTTTTGTAGGCGACCATGTATGGTAAGGGTAATTTTTTTCAGAACGAATACATTCATGTAAAAGTTGGTAACCATACCATGTCTCATATACTGGGATTCATTTCACATACATACTACATCACAGCTAAGGATATATATATATATATATATATATATATATATATATATATATATATAGAGAGAGAGAGAGAGAGAGAGAGAGAGAGAGAGAGAGAGAGGCAAAGCGAATTTGTTCTAATTTCTGTAGGTAGGTCTGTTACATTTAACTAAGAATAAAATGTTGGTTTTTCTGTGGATGTTTAATTTTGAAATTGAATGTTTCTTGTCTCCTAACTTTTTAGATGATAATTTATAATTTGGTTTATTGGGACCATTCGGATAACTTTTCTAATCTTTATGCTGACTATAGTTAGCGAGCAGAAGAGTGAATTATCTGTCTGTCTATCAGTGTATCTAATTATAGGGGTATCAATTTATGTATATGTTTATCCATCTATCTATCTATCGATCGATCTATCAATCAATCTATCTATCTAACTGGCGAAGTAAAAAAGAGATGTGACGCTATATGGGCTATCAAAACATGCCAAAACATGTAAAACTTTGTGACATCGTAAAGTTTGCACCGAAAGTTATCTGAACACGTGACCGGAAGGACGTGTCGTCTCTCATGTGTTTCGATTTGCTGAAGCAAAGTGTGGAGTTGAATTGAAAACGCCGAAGGAAAAGATGATCTCAAAGAATTCTCCTCATGAGGAGGAGAGATCTCACATGTGAGATGTAGAATGACCATCAAACTAAGATCGTAGATGCTGGACATAACGCATGGGAGTAAAATAAAATATGTATAAAATCAATTATTCATCTTGGGTCGTTGAAACGTCTACTTACAACAGATTTTCAGCTCCAACACAAAGGGCGGATGCCAAATTCTCCAGGTAGGCCCAAAAAGACATAGACGGCCGACAGCAGAAAAAAGGTATGTCGTCAAATATATGTGTTATATGTAAGTACATGTTTGAAACACACGCACGCACCAACACACTTAATCGAGACTAATTACGAGCCGTAATAGACTGTTACGTATATATATATATATATATATATATATATATATGCATATATATACAGATAGATAGATAAGAAAACATATGCCCCAAATAGAGTAGAATTAACAGACACTTTAGTGCACGTATGTACAGGCAAATACTGAGATTCAACAAGTATATACACGTCATACACGCAAAAAGGTCACAAAACACGTATATGGACATGTACGTTTAAATAATAAAATATATACCCTTTCTGGGGTTATACACATATCTCGCTTTTTTGCAAATATATTTAGTATTATTCGATAAACATGTAATTGTACCCCCCCAACCTTTTTCAGGTGTATCCTGCAAAACTAGGGGACCTTTCTCTTGAACTCGTAAATCTTTCTACAAAACTTGGCAAGTTTGACTCAAATCCGTTTCTAATCCCTAGTTCAACAGAAATATCCCTCAGTTAGACAGGATACACCTAAGAAGATCAAAGGTTACATAAACCGAAACGGTATGAAAATAATGATGAAAATGAGAATAGTAGTCCGTATTATTGATATAATAACGAAAGTGTATAGGTTTGCCATGTTTTCGTTGAATATAGCGTTTGCATCTAAAAACAAAAAGAAAACAAAAAAAAAACAACGCCGAAATGATCGATTAGTCAGATCTTATTCTAAATGTGCACCAACAACTATTAACAACTGCTATATATCCATCGATCTATTTGAAATAGCTTGTGCTTTGACCTGTTACGCTTAATTTTCTAACAGTACTTTTCTATATCTGCCAAGCTTGAGTTAACACTATTCATTTCGTTTCTGCGCATATGGGCAACACTGAAATATTATTTTAATGTACCTTTGGTGTAGCTGTCTCTCATACAAAAAGTATCATTGAACAAATACAGTATTAATTGTGTATCTACATGCGCATATTTTTTGTCATTCACGTAGTAAACAAGAATAGCAGTGCACCCCTTTCTACGTACTAATCTGTTTTCACCCGAATGTTTTGGCTATGGGTGGATTTTTAAAACAGCCTTTCAGGACTAATAATAAAGGTAAAAAGTATGTATTGTCGTCAAAACGCATACAAAAATACTGTAAGTTGACAAATAAAATGTTATGATAATCCATGAAAGATTTTTCTCTCGTCCCATGCCACGAATATAAACCAAAAAAAAAGGGTATATATTTTATTATTTAAACGTACATATGTATACACATGTCTTTGTAATGTATTTGGGTCTGTGATGTGTAGTATATACTTGTTGCATCGTGGTGTTTAACTGTGTATACGTGTCACTAAAATACATTTTTGTTCTCACTATTTGGACTCTATGCTTTCTTATCTATCTATCAATGTATATATATATATATATATATATATATATATATATATATATATATATATATATACATACGTAAGTGTCTATTTACGGCCATATCTGTTTTCTGTTGGCGACCGCCTATGATTTTCTGGGCCTACATGGGGAATTTGCCATCCGTCTTTTGGGTGGGATCTGGAAATATGTTGTAACAAGATGTTTCTACGACCCAAGATGAATAATTGGTTTTATAAATATGTTTTACTCCCAGGCATTACGTCCAGCAGAGGAATGATCGACCATCTTGGCTCGGTGGTTATTCTACGTCTCACGTCTGAGATATCCCCCCTCTCGTAAGGATACCCTTTTGCGATCATCTTCTTCTTTGACGTCTCCAATCCAACTCATTACTTTGGTCCAGCAAACCGGAACACTTGACAGTTGACACGTCCTTCCTGTCAGCTGTTCAGATACTGTTGGTTGCAAACGAGGTCACAAAGTTTTACATGTTTTGACATGTTTTGATAACCGATCAAAACATAGTTTCACATCTTCTGTTTTTTTTTTGCCAGTTTGATTGATAGATAGATACGCCGATAATTAAATAAACTGATAGATATGCAGATAATTCACTCTTCTGCTCGCCAACTATATAACATAAAGATGAGAACAGTGACACGAACAATCCAACTGAATCAAGTTATAAATCACCATCTAAAAATTTAAGAAACAATATTCCATTTCCAAATTTAACATCACATGACAAAGAAAGTAAGCTTCTAGGCAAGTTTACGAGGTTCACCCTATCAGGTTTTACTTTCTGTCATTGAGCAGGGGTTTACTCATAGCTGACTGAGTCTTCTCCAGAAGGGGATTTCGACTGGGCAGCTGAGATTCTTTGCGGTCCATAGTGCACATGTTTCTTGTGTTTTGTCTTTATAACCACCAAGTTTAAACCTGTTATGGCTTTTTGTGTTTCGAGCTAGATTCAAATTTGAAAGCCATGTTTAATTTAAAAAGAGTTACCTATAGGTAACTAATATTCACAAGTGAAGTGAAAAGAAAAAAAATAGGTACAAAGTATTTTTTCGGTAAGTAGCTGATAAGCTACAGACATTTAAGTTTTACAGGTAAAAATCAAAGATCTTCTTGTGTGGACACGAAATAATTGTGCGGTCATTCTAAAAGACCCAATATTTTTATTTGGCAAATCCAGTTTCTGATTGATTGCTTGGTTAGTTCCTATCACTAATGTCTATCAGCAGAACCTTCCAATTTCCTTTAACCATACCTTCCCATTAGTCAAAATATTGATTCATCTACTGCTATTACTGTTACATAATGGACGACCTTACGTCGAAGAGAATCACATCAGCTATTAAAATATTGACAAGGATCGAACAGATACGAATTTAGAACCCAAACAAGTTCTCGTGTAATGATAAAAGGAAGAGATGCCGTGTAACGTAAGCTGAGTCACAATAATCAAAGTAACGTAAAAAAGTCAGTCGACATTACGTATGGCGTAACGGGTTTGGAAGCTAACAGACAAACGAGGGTTTAAAGAAAGTTTTGTCGATATAACTACGATGTGCATATCACTGATAATGCTGAAATAACTAAAAGGAAAACATCGATATTCGCTATTAACGAAATTCCCTACTAAGATAGTAAATAACTTGGTTAGGTAATGTGCGGGCGATTTTTCTTAAAAATAAACCCCCAACCAACGTTCTATACGCATTTTCTGTAAACGCAGGAAAGAAAAGTGACTAAAATTAATCTCGCGTAAAGAATGGTTACGTGAAGTATTTCACAACTATAACGAAGAAATGTTTCTCTTCGTATTTATTGTTGAACAACAGTTGCATAAACGTGTAAAATTGTTAATATGGACCAATGAATCTCTGTAATGCGATATGTGTCCGCCACGTTTGTTCTAACAACATCGTTGTGATGTGTTATAACATAACACATATACGTGCGTCACACATCCTGAAGTTACATCTATCCATCAACCTGCCACGTGAAAGTCAACACAACATTTTAGTCTACAAATAAAAATAAGAATCCATTCTGTCTCTCAATCTGTCACGCTTCTTTTAAGTTTCTCCACACATCTCTATAATAGACTAGGTACTTCTGTCACGGCTACGTTTTAGAGCATTTTTAATTTGCATCCAGGTCTGTTCGTCAGTTTTTCGCATTTAATTTTAAAATAGTTTTTTAACATACGTCGAGAGATCCATTTAGATCGCTTTGTCTTACACTTATAGGTCAATGCATCTACAATTTTGAATAAAGTACCATTTTCGTACGTTGATCCGTCACACTTAAGTCCAACATAATACACTTATATTTAAACAAAGCTTGCTCATATGGTAATCGGTTACGCATACGTCTAAATTATAATTTTTACATTAGTCAATGGATCTCTATAAGAGATTATGTCCGTCATCTTTCAAGCTTTTTTTTGAAAGTATATGTTTACGTATCGCCAGAAATTTCTATGCCTGTTGGCCTACATAAAAAATAACTGTTTTTTTTTTGTTTTTTTGGCTCATGACATGAGCCATATCCACGTAGTTATTGAAGAAACGCTGGTTATCTGTCCATCTGCCAAGGTTACGTTCGTACATATGCAGAATAAGGACCGTACTATCGTTGACGAAAAATTCGGATTGTTCTGATCAGAAGTTTCGTAAATATTTTTATTAAAAAAAAAAAAAACGCTAGCTGATTTTCTTAAACTGAAGTAAAAACATTATTTTTGTTTTAACCAAATTATTTGAAAAAATGAGAAAAAATCTATCTTTTTGGCTGTTTCAAAGATTATGAAATAAAGCACTGAACTTTTGCATGGAACTTACAGAAAATTAACATCACAAAAGGCAATAATGTATAGCTTAATTTTATGATAAAATGCTGGTATCAACCAAAAAACGATATTTGGCGTTTTGAATAATGTATTTTTTTATTATAGTTTTCGATTGTTTTTCTTTCTTTCTTTCTTTTTAATAATATTTACTTTTAGAAGGCATAATGACGTTGACACACTGGTACTAATGAGATTAAAGAAAGTAGAGCTTGGCCAGCATAAGATGAATAAATTCTAAGAAGGAATTCGCGTTGTAAGTCATCTTCCAATGACTGCGATATACGTGCTACTTGAGACTACTTGAGGATTAAATATTCCCTGTAAAATCCTTCTCTGGAGAAAGTCGGCATAGTTTCAAGAAAAATACACGATTAAACCCGGTTCCCCAACTTCCAACGTAGACCCCTACTACCATGTCTCCTTCTCCAACATCAGGGGTCTTCGTTCTAACCTTCCAGAGGTTGAAACCCAATTACAGGAGACTAAACCAGACCTTTTATTTTTAAGTGAAACTGGCATTGGACAGGCTATTACCCTAGATGAGTTTGCAATTTCAGGATACTCTAACTTAACTTCTAAATCTGACCCCCAAGATCGCCATGGGCATGGAATATGTGCCTATATTAAAGATAGCTTTCCATGTGGGAGGGACATCTCCAGGGAAGATCCTAACTTACCCTATATGTGCTTCCGGGTTGCTTTAGCTCACCCTACTGCATTTATATTTACTCTCTATCGCCCCCACAACAGCGGAGTTACTATCTTTCAAAGCATATCTGAGAAAATTGACCAAGTCCTTTCTACTTATCCTTCAGCTAACATTCACGTATGTGGAGACTTCAATGTTCACAACGTCGAATGGTTGACCCACTCAAACAAAACCGATGATGAGGGGAGGTTCTGTCATGATTTCTCCATTGCCTATGACCTCACTCAGATTGTTCAGGAACCTACCCGTGTGCCCGATAATGACGGCCAGTATGCGAGCCTACTAGACCTTTTTCTCACAACTTGCCCTGAACTATGTTCAGTTTCTGTTCTGTCGCCTCTTGGATCTTCCGACCACTCTGTTGTATCAATTAAGATAAAAATGAAATGTAATAAGTCCCCAGACGTACCTCTTCATCGTACAGTATATCGATACACTAAGGCTGACTGGGATAGCTTCCGTACATTTATATCTGATCTACCTCTGCATTCCATGTTTAAAAAGGATGTGTCCTCTATAGTATTAGACCTAACTGAATGGTTAATTGTAGGTATTGACCATTTCATACCCTCTAAAAAGTTTCAGCAAAAACCTAACAGCCAGCCATGGTTCTCTCCAGAATGTGCTGCTGCCATTGCGCACAGAAATCACTTTTTCCACTGCTTCAAACGTAATAGATGTATGGAAACTAAAGCCGTTTTCAGGACTGCCAGCAACCATTGTAAGAAAGTAATAAGGAACGCAAGAGTGTTGTATGCTCAATCTGTTAAGTCCAAAGTAGCTGAGCAGCGGCTTGGTTCCCACCAGTTTTGGCAAATAGCAAACAGAATCCTGAACAGAAGCGTGTGCTCCATCCCAACTATTATCAATGGACCTGAGGTAATCTCGTCAGCATCAGACAAAGCCAAACTCTTTGTCAAGAACTTTGCAGCTAATTCTACCCTTTGCGACCAAGACCGCCAACCCCCAATATTTCCTCCTGTATCAGAAAACACGCTATGTGATATACGTATATCTGTACGTGATGTTGCGAAGCTAATCAAAAACCGTGATTCGAGTAAAGCAACTGGCCCTGATGGTATTCCAATTATAGTACTCAAAAAACTTCAACCTGAATTAGCGCCCATACTTACAAAACTGTTTAAACGTTGTCTTAAGGAGAATAGTTTCCCATCTCCCTGGAAAATCTCATCAGTATGCCCTGTATTTAAGAATTCAGGTGATCGCTCATCCCCCTCTCAGTACAGGCCAATAAGTCTCCTGTGCGTCATGAGTAAGTTGCTAGAATCTGTGTTAAATACAGAAGTAATCAAACATCTCAACAAAAATAACCTTCTTAGTGACACTCAATATGGTTTCCGTTCTGCTAGATCTACAGCAGATGTCCTTACAGTTATATCGCATAGGATTAGCAAATCTCTCGACGGTGGCAATCTTTCTAGGGCAATTGCTCTTGACATATCTAAAGCCTTTGATAGGGTATGGCATAAAGGTTTACTTCATAAGATCGCTAGCTATGGTATAGCTGGAAAAGTCTTCTCAATTATTAAATCATTTCTTTCTGATAGGTTCATAAGAGTAGTAGTTGAGGGGCAAAAATCAGAAGCTCACAGTATTAATGCCGGTGTCCCTCAGGGATCCATCCTGGGCCCAACTCTTTTCCTGATCTACATTAATGATCTTCCAAATCATATCCTTACATCATTTGTAGACATTTATGCTGACGACACTACCATTTATGGTACCACATCTAAGACAGTAAACGACCAAGTTCTCTCCAATTCTCTCTCCTCCGATCTTGAGCACGTAGTACAATGGGGAAAGGAGTGGCTGGTTACTTTTAATGCATCTAAAACCAAGCTTCTCTCTTTACATCATCAACATTCTAATCCACATTTGTCATCAATTGAAATGAATGGCTCTCGTCTTCAGGAGGCCTCAAGTTTTGACAAGCTTCTGGGCTTGACCATTACTCCTGATCTTAAATGGAACACGTATATCAAATCTGTTACCAAGGCCGCTGGAAAAATGGTGGGATCTTTCTATCGATCCAGTAGATATCTCACTGCTGATGCTATTCTCTACCTATATAAGAGCCAGGTACGTCGAAGGATAGAATACTGTTGCCACATCTGGGCAGGAGCTGCTAGAAAGGACTTGTCCTGCCTTGATAGAGTTCAAAATAGACTTCGTAGCCTCGTAGGAGATGCCCTTTTCTCCTCCTTGCAACCTCTATCTCACAGAAGAGATGTTGCGAGTTTGTCTCTGATGTATCGTTATTTTCATGGAAAGTGTTCAACTGAGCTTCAATCTATGGTCCCCCCTCGCCAAACTTTCACAAGAAACACTCGTCTAGCTGTAAACACTATCAATAATTTCCCCCACTCTTTATCTGTGCCTAAACCTAAACGTAGATTCCATGAACAAAGCTTCTTTCTTAGAACTGCACGCCTGTGGAATTGTCTTCCGTTTTCCTGCTTTCCGGCTGACTACAATATGGTTGTGTTCAAGTCTAAAGTAAATAAGTTCTTGATGAGCCGTTCCATATAAGTTATTAAATTTACCAAATTTTCATTACTAATGATTACTATATTGACCAATTTCTACTGTACACTCTTTAACCCTTATCCTTGAGTGGCCTCTGGGCCTTGATAATGTGGTGATGCCTTTGTAAAAAAAAAAAAAAAAAAAAAAAAAAAAAAGCTTAACAAAAGCTAATATCGCACAATTTATTACCTGGTCTGTTGTGATAACAAACAAATATTTTCTTAATACATTTTTGTATACATTTTTTTCTTTTGACTGCTTCGATTTCATTGGCTCTGCGTTTCGGCACATTCCGATCTTTTACGAAAATTAACCAGAAAATTTTGGCGATCCTGCATAAGTGCCTATGGGTGCGAAATAAACATTTTACATGCATTCAGGAATTTCACAAAGAAATTACATCAGTTCAACTGTCTGTCACGCTCAAGTTTTAAATAGCTCTTTCGATACACCAACACAAATGCATATGAAGCTATGTGTGTCTGTCAATCTGCACGCTTAATTCTCAAATGGAATTTTAGGTTTATCTAACGATCATTATGAGAAGCTATGGCCGCCCTTTAGTCTATAAGGCTTAATTTAAAAACAGTACTTTCAGATACATCTAGAAATTTAATTACTATGTATGTTTTGTGTTTCCATGTCGTATTGAAGTTTAAAATAAAACTATAGATGCACTCGTATTCCTATAAAAGCTGCTGTCTATATGTTATATATAAATCTTAATTAGCATTTTTGTATGCGTTCAAAGAATGTCTAGAGGAGCCTATGCTCGTTCCTCTATCACGCTTAAGTTTTACATAGCATTTAGATTGGTTTACTAATTTTTTTTACATAGAGGTCAGAACTTATCAAGCCACAGATACCCTAAGGGATAAGGGTTAAACAGAGTACTACTTTACACTAGTTAACCCTCATCAATGGGAAAATATCATAGTAATCCTTAGCAGAGTAAATTTGGTGAATTTGATTACTAAAGAGGAACGGCTCATCAAGACCTTGTTTACGTTGGACTTAAAGACGACTTTATTGCAGTCAGCTGAAAAGAAGGTAAATGGAAGACAGGTTTATAGGTGTGCAGTTCTAATAAAATGCTTTGTTCATGAGATCTACGTTTAGGTTTAGGCATAGATTAAGAGTGGGGGAAATTATTGATAGTGTTTTCAGCTAGACAAGTGTTTCTTGTAATAGTTTGACGATGGGCAACCATGGGAGCTCAGACGAGCAATTGTCATGAAAATGACGAAAAAGCAGACAAAGGCTAGCAAGGTCTCTTCTGTGAGAAATAGCTTGCAAGGAAGAGAAAAGGACATCCGAATTCTATTTTGAGATCTGTTAAGGCAGGATAAGTTCATACTAGCTGCTCCTGCCTAGATGTGGCAACAATACTCCATCCTTGGATGTACCTGGCTCTTATATAGGTGAATTGCATCAGCAGTGGGATGCTGTTATCGATCTTCTAGATTGACAAAAGAATCCCGCTATTTTTCCAGCGACCTTGGCAACGAATTTGATGCATGTGTTCTACGTATTAATGTATTTAAGAGATTATATTCATATGTCGATCAGAAATAATATTTAAAACGTGGCTTAAGATCTCTACATAAAGCTGTGTTGAACCGTCTTGTCTGTCACGCTAAATCTCGAAATTGTAATTGTCAAGGAATCTGTGTAAAATGCTATGTCTATAATCTGGTTGGCCACATTTCAGTTTTAAATAGTACTTTAGATCTATACACGTATATGAAGTTGGTTCGAAAATTTAAGTTTTACATAACATATTTACATGATCCACTAATTCCTGTAAGAGTTTTTGCTTATCTGTCTGTCACACAGTTCTAAATAATGGTAAGATTAAACAAGAAATCTTTAAAACAAATCATGTCCATGTATTAGTCTGGCGCGCTTATACCTGAAATAACATTTTTACAGTTTTCTATAAGAAACTATTTTCGTCTATTAATCTGTCTCGATTAATTCAGAAAAATTATATTGCAGTCGTTCATTATTTTTTATAATTGCCTGAGACCATCGGTGTGTCTGCTGCTATTTTTTTTTTTAGTAGAACTTTAAATTATTTATGTATAAGTGAAGTTGTCTATCTGTTTGTTTGTAAACTTTACAATTTAAATAGATTTGACATCCGTATACGAGTTTCTGTAATATGCTGTCAGCCCGTCGTATTTTAGTTTAATGTAGCTACTTACACATAAAAACTCGACTCCATACCGGACTGTATCTATCTATAAGTTAGTTACGATGAGGTCTAAAATAGCATACGTCAACTTATAAAAATACTTGCCTTTGAACGTTTGTCGGTAACGCTTACGTTTTAAATAGCACTTTAGCTGCCTCAACAGATCTATATAACCTGTGCGTAGGTCAGTCACGCTTTAGTCTTTGAATCAATAAGCGCGTAAATTAAATGACCGCATTATTATATCTTTCTATTGAGGTCTCTCTCTACGATGGAAGACTTAAACAATGAAGTTTGTTTTTAATGTAGGAAAATCCAGCTCCGTGGAAAGGGGCATTCTGTATTAACAAAAATAACAAAAAAATAAATAAAAGCTGATATAGTAAGGATAGACTGACCAACGCCAGAAAATATGGAGTTTATTATGAAAACTGATACTACATTTTAATCCTGAATGAATTAATTTATTTTCTTCTTATTTGTTCTTGTCTTTATTCTATTTTTATCAAAATAGTTATTTTTGTTTTTCTCGCAATTCCAGGATTTTTTTTTCTTGTTTTTATTCTTTGCTATTTGTTTCACATTCGCGGACTTCAAATTCTTTCCATTCCTAAACACGATTCAATTTTCAAGCTATTTATCAACATTTCGATTGATGCCAGACGCGTAACGGTTGTGCTGTTCTGTGTGGAGGTGGGTCTCCCCGGGAATGTGAATCTTAAACTGAGGGTCGGTTAATCCTTTTTACTGAAATTCGCATCTTTAAAATTCAATTTTGATTTCAAAAGATCCTCAGATGGGTAAATTTTCATACTAGGAAGTACACGGTTCAACAGACTTAGGTGTCTTTGGGAATCGATGTAAGATTCTCATACAGTAGTCAACACTTTAGTTCGGAAAATACGGCCGTTTTTTTAATGTCTTTAACAAGTTAAGTTTAATTTTTAATAGACAAAACTTCATATAAACTTATTCGAGTCAGTGCGTGTTTTAAACCTCATTAGATTTCATGCACAGTATAATTTTACTAATTTGAACATTAATTTACATTGGAGAGAACTTGAATGCCTACTAGACACAATCCTCGAGTGTCTAAGGTGTTTCTGTACAGGTTTTTTTTTTTCAGAACAACCTGGCATGAGGATACATATTCCTAGAAGTAAACTCTACCTAAATACTCAAAATAACATAGTATCTGTTGCCCAAATAAGATCTTCTTACTATGGTTAACTTACATTAGGGTTTACGAGGAGTGGTGTACCTTCTCCAAGTGATGCTACCTCATGTAACAACATCCCGTCTGTTTCGATGTGTGTTTCGCTTCAAAAACCAAGTTGCTCAGACATCAACACATATGATTATTTTATAGTGGTAAAGATTTTCTGCAGAACCAACCACGATTTTTGTACAAGTGTAAACCTTTGTCGGTGCAATGGCTGTCAGAAAACAGAACATACTGTAGACATCATAGTTTTTTTTTTATTTAGATGAATGGCTTAATGAAATCTAGGGGTGAATTTCTCCCAGTTAAGTAAACGCGGCCCATAGATAACAACTAGATCTCAGCGTTGTACATACAGCGCCTAGACTTCCGGAATAGTCACCCATCTAGTACCAGCCCGGCTCATCGTTGCTTAATCTACGTGATCTGGAGAGAACCCGGGTGTCAACGAAATTTTGCTGCATATATATATATATATATATATATATATATATATATGTATATATGTATATTCTCCTTGCATATATATAAATATATTTATATATATATAACTATATCAATATACATATATATATGTATATTCCGTTAAAGTTTTTGTTTATATATATATATATATATATATATATATATATATATATATATTTATATGCATATATATGTGTGTACACACATTTATTCTTCTATGAAAGAGTCCCGTTTGTTCTTATATATACATATATATATATATATATATATATATATATATATATATATATATATATTATTAATCATTTGTTCGCATATATATGCATGCATGTGTGCATATATATATATATATATATATATATATATATATATATATATATATATATATATATATATATATATATATATATATTCAAATTCAACCTCCCTGAGCAAACAGATGGACTGGTAGATTAACTTAAGAAATACGTATTTCCTTTCAGTAAGTTAAACATTCTAAATGCTAAGTTTTCATTTATATATATACAATGAGTCACAACATTACAACTAACTGAATACCTTCTGTCATAAGACAGCATTGTAATGACCTCGCAGTGCGTATTCGGTGCAGTAAGAATGTCATACTGACCTGTGCTAGAAATAGATCACGTTCATTACGTTGTTGCGCGTTTATATAATTAGAATACATGCTTATAATGTCACGACACTAACCGAAAACGATATGTCAAATGATCGAAATGTTGGAGAGTAATGCTAGTTCGCTTGTTTGGCCAGTCCCGTCTATATACGCCTGGTAAGCAGTAAGCAATAAAGTTACTCCATCAAAAGACAAGATGCATCATTCTGGGATAGTGCACCTCCTAGAATTGCACTGGAATTCAGTTATTTCTCAATCAAAAATAGTTTTTCTCTGCTAAGTTTTGGATCTGAGGTAATTCCAACCTGTGGCAGGTCTATAATCGGGTAAACAAATAAGTGTCGTAATTTATTAATGTGGCGTATATATTCTTTATTTTGTAGCCCTAAGGTTATATTGCAACTGCAGCATAAGAACTATTGTCATAGGAGCCAAATTTTTAGGGGTTCAACCTTGATGGGAGCTCAGCCCGAAGGTATTATTTTATATTTCTTTTATTTTTCTCACCGTGTAAAACAAGTGTTTTTGTCAAGACTAAAGTGTAGTATATGTTACGATTTAGATGTAATGTTTCCTATCCTCGATTAGACAGCGTTTTGTTTTGCTTCAATCCAAAGTGTTCCTTTAGAGGGAAGCTACATTTTGCTTACATTGAAAACCGATCTTGCTTCTATCTTTGTTTATGTGGGGGACAAATAAATAGAAACACTAATTTCTTTTGTCTTGGAGCAAAATTCATATGTGGCCCTCTTAAAAATAAATGAATTTTATTATTATAATTATGAATTAGGATACAAATATTCTCGGCAATTCGGTAAGAAATTGCTTTTAAAATACACTGCATTAAATTTGTATAACCTTATAAAACTTTGATATAAATCGTTTTATAGGGAAAAAATCCTCTCTATAAAATTATAAGTTATAAAATATTTAAAATAAACATTCATTGATAAAATCCTAGACTATTAAACTTATCATTATGTATTATATCCGGGACTATTATGTTGACAAACTATTTCTTGCCAGCTCACAGAAGTTAAGCTGCTATGAGACTGGTCAGTACCAGATGGGTAAACATTTGGGGGAATTTAGGCGCCGTATGTACTACACCAAGTCGTAAAAATTTCTAGGTTCGTATCAGGGGGCGCGTTTTACTCACTGGGGAGATGCACTACCGAATCAAAACTGAAAACAACTGGTAACTACCGTATTTACTTGTCTTCCCGATATTACCATAGCTTTACAAATTTAATAACCGTGGTTGACGACACTATTAAAACAGCAGGGCCGCTTATGATAATGATGCATTATAGAATATGTATTCAAGATATGAAACCCATTCATATAAATTCATATAACTACATCTCCGTGTAAAATTTCAACGATGGTTATAAGATAAAGGTTTTTCACGTAAACCTTTAGGAAAATAGGATGTGGATCCCATTGAAAATCAGTCTTGCCTATAGCATTTTCCTCGTATGAAACAAGTAATAAAAAATAGCTGTAGCAAAAGTAAGTCATTCAATGTTTTTACTGTATAAACGAAGTGTTTTAGTGAATGCAAAAATTATGTTTTAAGATGTCATCTTTCCTATCTTTGATTAGTCAATGTTTTGTTTGTTTCAATCCAGCGTGCTCTTTTTTTGAGGGGGGGTAATTTGCTCACATTGGAAATCAACCTGTCTTACTGTGTTCATGCGAGGAACAGATAAAAAGGAACATTAGTTTTTTTTTTTTTTTACATTGAAGTAAAAGTGGTTAGTAGTGTGTCCGTGAAATAAGTGTGATTTTGTATTCCAGTCCAATTGCGGAACAGCCAATTTCATTACTTTAGGCCTAGAATTACCAAAAACCTCCATTAACTCCCCACTTAATATAACCATGCCCTTTACTTATTACAAGCTATACTTTTTACCTTATATACTTGGAATTCATCGCTTATCAAGGTCCAGGAGCAACGCAAAGATGAAGCGTAATTTGTGTCAGATAGAGACTCGTACAACTATTATGATCAGTAATTATGAAAATTGCGTAGAATTAAAGCATTTCAGATGCTATCTCAACAAAAAACCTATTTACATTAGACTTGAAAACGACTAGGTTATAGTCAGTTTAGCAACCGCATGGTAGTATGTATAATAGACGGATAGTTCTAGTACATACACTTTGTTCATGGAATTTTAAATAATTAATAATTTCTAGAGGAATATTTGTTGCGAATGTTTTATAGAAGGCATTGAATATTAAATTTCTCCAATAAAAACAAGGATAAAGCAGCGATAGACTCGCAACATTATTTTTCTGTGTGATAAATGAAAGTAAGAAAACAGAAAAATCATTGTTAACCAGATCTAAAACGATTTTTACCTCGCGCTGGAAAAACAAATAAATAGATATCTAAGAAAATGGTTAAAACTCTATGGGAAGTCTGTAGTGGAATGAGGCCGAGACTATATGGTAAAGTTTAGTGCCGCCATGACTAAACTTATTTCCTTTACAAGTACTCTTAAAAAACACGGAATGCCACGACTAATAATGCACTACCTAAAAGTACTCCTTGAAACTCCTAGGCTAAACATGCACAAACAACATGAATTGTAACAGAGACATTGTGATTAATACCAAGGCTGATCTGAGGAAGGTAGTCTATATCTACAGTGATAGTAGTTACACACACCGGAGAGTAACCTGTATCGCTACAAAGCCACGATTCGATCATATATAACATAGTGTTGTAATATCTGAGTTGGTACAGCTACCACCAATCTCTTGCTACTAGATAGTATTCAATACAGAGTAACCAACTAAGTAGGCACCGCGCTGTAAGTCAAACTCAAACCTCTGTCCCATCGCCAAAATATGGCATCCCTATGCCTGTTTTTGAATCACTTTAATGGTAAGTGCTAGGGCGAACACAAAGCATTAGTACCCTCTCAAGGTAAATACTCTTGACAAACCGACAAGCAGCAAAATTCCACCCTTACACTGTAGCAATCATCAAGCCTTCTCCCGAAGTAGCTTCTTCTCTTGAACTGATAGACTTTGGAATTCCCTCCCCCCAGGCCTCTGCTTCCCTGATTGTGCTGACATGCAGAAGTTCAATTGTGATCTAAACAGTCATCTTGTTACCAATCTTCCTATATAGTATGCCTGCAAATCTTGTCCTTAATAGTATTCCCCTAAACGGAAAGGAATAATATTTTATCCTTTTGCAATCATGTAAGAAAAATTTATTTAAAGCTCCCATTAAAAAATTACTCCGTTGCATTGTGCCTTGTTTGGGGTGGAAAAAAGTAAAAAATATTTTCCATTTAAGTCAGGAGTAAAAGTCAGTCGTGTATATATATATATATATATATATATATATATATATATATATATATATATATATATGTGTGTGTGTGTGTGTGTATATATATATATGTATGTATATATATATAATGAAAATTACAATTGAATTTACCAAAATGATCCAAGATGGTAAAATTAAAGTAAATTATAAATATTAAAGAATTAATATTTATAAAATTATCTCAGCCAGATATAAAAGCTCGATAAAGGCAAATAGGGAATAAAGCTTATAATAATTAGGACTATCCATTTATCTAGTGTTTCCTTTTCAGATTAAATATGTTTTTAACTCATTTCAAAGTGTTTTTTTAACATATTTTATTAACTGTTTGCTCATATTATATATATATGTATATATATATATACATATACATATATATATATATATATATATATAATGTAAAGTTTAACTCATTAAACTTCATCTATTTTTTCTAGATCAGCAAAAAAGAACTCCTTCTTGTTGGAGGTAATTTTTACTTTTGATCTAATTCAAAAGGCCTCTTTTTGGAAAGCTGGATTTTCTTCACATTACAAATTATTTTGTTTATTTCTTCCCTCGTGGTAAACAAGTAACTGAAACAAATGTTTCATATACATGGCCTCCTCAACAAATATCCGATTTGCACATTATCATAACAGCAACGTCACGCCTAATTATTCCAGGGTATTGAAATTGTGTTCTATTTTGCCTCACTGAAAACTACTTTACGAACTAAAGGTCACTATGCAATTAGTCATAACACACGTATTTATTTACTTTATTTTACACATTAAACGGAATTCCTTTAAACGTGTACCTTAACTTGGTTATGTCATATTGCAGCTCTGATTTGTTGTACGATAACTGAAGTTCAATATGCATCCATGAAAACTTTTAATTTTTTAATGGGAACTAGCTTTAAATCAATTTGTCTTGCATTATTGCAAAAGGATAAGATAATATTCCTTTCCGTTGGCATAAAGTAATTATAGGTAGAATAACATACTAACCAATATTAGGGTAACTACTTTATGAACCTTTTTAAATGAAAACTATTTTAGACCTCTAATTGATATTAGGTTGTAATTGTATTCTCAGTCAAGTCATGCAGAGAGCTTATGGAAATATTTGCAAAAAACCTTACATATAAAGAGAAGAAAGCATGTGTTGCCGATTTAGAAATATATATATATATATGTATGTATATATATATATATATATATATATATATATATATATAGTCTAAAAATGTGCTTATGTACTTACACTTCGAATGAATGAGTAAAACCACTTAATTTATAATTATACATTAAAAAAATATAGCTCGACAGATGATGCATGTAATTAAAGAATCATGTCTGCAAATGTTTAAATTGGAGGCCATTATTGTCTAGACTATGAGCTGATAAAAGTTAAAGTGTGAGTACATTTATTATACAATCTGCATATATATATATATACACACACACACATATATATATATTTTTTTTTGAAATGTGTTTATATTTTTGTAAATTTAAAAAATATTTTCTTAAATATATATTTTACGCATTTTAACCTTTATTATTCTTACTGCATGCTTATCCTCATCATTTCAATTCAAATCTAAAAATTTATTCCATTTCTTATCTAAATCTTTTTAAACTCTTTTTACCTTTACATTTTAGTAATGCCGACTTTTTCTTCTATTCGAACGAGAAGTATTTAGCTTTGAAATACACTGGCCTTAAGAGCTTTTTCATTTATTCCTGTTTCTGTAACCCTCCCTCATTGACTTGTGTGTAACATTATTATCTTCCTAACTTATTCTATTGTTTGCTTCTCCCCACTGGATAGAGCTTTTTCTTATATAGAAATGTTTGCCTTACCATTGAAAATTTATTATTCAACTTAAACACACACACACACACACACACACACACACACACACACATATATATATATATATATATTACATAGATCTATCTATACATACATATGTATATTACAAAGATCTATATATTACATAGATCTTACTATGTATTGGACACTATTGAATAAATAATGAAAATGTACGCATAAAATTATATCTTCCTATGTACATTTATGCGATTAAATGAAATGTATATATATATATATATATATATATATATATACATATATATATATATATATATATATATATATATATACATTTCATTTAATCACATAAATGTACATAGGACGATATAATTTTATTTGTCCATTTCATGCCTTGGCTCACTCATACTTAAATCTCCGTACCAAATTATGTTTGTGGAGTAACCGGGATTTTATAGTGTTGGTATAGCGTAGAATACCACTAATCTTAAAGTTCACACGTAGACAGTTAATTTGAATTGGATTGAACGTATTTGCGATGAATATTCCTTTCATTGCTTTCTCGAGCTTGTATGCTCTTATTGTGTGCGTTATCTATAGTTTAACACGCAACTAACTACCAACCTACGTGTATCTCGATTTAAGTATTGGTTATTTGTATTTATTTTTCAGCTGTAATAATATTGTGCCACCGCGATTTCTAAGGAAGTGACGTCAGAAAAAACAAGGAGTCGTCACCGAAAATATATGAAGAAATAGAAACAAATAGTTGGTCTTTTTTCTCTGTCTTACTCGCTATGTCTTTCTGTTTTTTTTTTTTTTTTGTTTTTATTTTGCTAAATACCCGGACATTTAAGAAGCATGAATATGCCTACCTTACCTCACAATAATATTCGGAGAGGGTAGAAAAGTGTGACAAGTATAACCTTCTGAGTTATAAACCGCTTTTATTCTTCTCTGAATAGAATCATACAAATGGAAATAACTCGTGTATTTATAATTGATATGCAGTTTAATTCTTCTGATAAAAATACTTAGACTGGAACTGTATTCAGCCACTTGGAAATACTAGTAACTACTATTTACACTACAAAAATTGATCCTTCTTCTGTTATGTTTCTGCTGTGTTGTGAAGATCGGTATATGGAAAAATAGAAACATATACTTATTAGCGGCGACAGTTATGGATGGTTGGTTTTTAAGAGGGAGATGAACGCCCTACAATTTGATAGGTTTCTTCTTCCCGATCCCAAATCTTCATAAAACTACGATACATCGAGTTATTATTATATAATCATTTGTGACGATATGAAACGCCCCCTTAAGGTGGCATAGTCATTGTAATCACAGCACAATGCAGTTTTATTCGGCAAATGTCGTTTCATTGAATTTATCTGACTTTGCTTTTTTTACATGGGGATAACTTATCAAGGCCCGAAGGCCAGTCAGGGATAAGAGTTATTGCGTGTTCAGTAATCAATAAGATAGTATTATAGTAATCATTAGTATTGGAGGTTTGATAGAGTGTTTTACTTAAGAGGACGGTTTGTAAGAAGTTTGTTCATGTGGGACTTGAAGACGTCCAAGTTGTAGTAAGGTGGGAAACCGGCAAGCAGCAGAGAGTTCCACTGGCGTGCAGTTCTAAGAAAGAAGCTTTGCTCATGGAATCTACGTTTAGATTTAGGCACAGATAAAGAGTGGGGAAAATTATTGACAGAAGTTTCAGCCAGACGGGTGTTTCTCGTGAAAGGTTGGCGAGAGGGGGCGAGGGATTGGAGCTCGGACGAGCATCTGCCATGGTAATAACGATAAAACAAAGGCAGGCTCGCAACGTCTCTCCTGTGGGAGAGAGGTTGCAGGGAAGAGAAAAGGGCATCCCCCACTAAACCACAAAGTCTATTTTGTACTCTGTAAAGGCAGGATAGGCTGTTTTTAGCAGCTCCTGCCCGAATGTAGCAGCAGTACTCCGTCCTTTGATATACTTCGCTTTTATACATATAGAGAATTGCATCAGACTGGGAGATATCTTCTGGAGAGGTAGAAGGATCCCGCCATTTTCCCAGCGTCCCTGGCAACAGATTTGATGTACGTGTTCCATTTAAGATCAGGAGTAAAGGTCAAACCCAGAAGCTTGTCAAAACATGGAGCCTCCCCAAGACGAGAGCCATCCATTTCAATTGATGCCAGATGGGGATCAGAGCGTTGATGATGTAAAGATAGAAGCTTGGTTTTGGATGAATTAAAAGTGACCAGCCACCTCTTCCCCCATTGTACCACGTGCGCAAGTTCAGAGGAGAGAGAATTAGAGAGAACTTTGTCATTTACGGCCTTTGATGTGTTGCTATAGATGGTCGTGTTATCAGCATAGATGTCAACGAATGATTTAAGTATGTGTTTTGGGAGATCATTGATGTAGATCAGGAAGAGAGTTGGCCCCCGGATGGACCCCCGAGGGACTCCAGCATTAATACTCTGGGCCTCTTATTTCTGCAGATTAACCACTACTCTTATGAACCTATCAGAGAGAAATGATTTAATGATTGAGAAAACATTTCCAGTAATACAGTAGCTGGAAATCTTGTGAAGTAGGCCCTTATACCATACCTAATCGAAGGCCTTCGATATGTCAAGAGCAATTGTCCTGAAAAGGAAACCTTTGTCAAGAGATCCACTAATCCTATGTGATATAACCGTTAGCACATCTGCTGTAGATCTTGCAGAGCGGAAACCATATTGCATGTCACTAAGAATGTTTTTTCTGTTGAGTTGGTTGACTACTTTTTTATTTAATATGGATTCCAACAATTTACTCATGACACACAGGAGACTTATTGGTCTGTACTGAGAGGGAGATAACTTATCATCTGAATTCTTAAATACAGGGCATACTGATGAGGTTTTCCAGGGTTTTGGAAAGCACTTCTCCTTAAGGCAACGCTTAAACAGTTTTGTAAGTATTGGGGAACGTTCTGGTTGGAGCTTTTTAAGCACTATAACTGGAATGCCGTCAGGGTCAGTTACTTTACTGGAATCAACGTGCTTGATTAGCTTGGCGACCTCACGCACAGATATAGCAACATATACTTATTGGCGGCAACAGTTATGGATGGTTGGTTTTTAAGAGGGAGATGAACGCCCTACAATTTGATAGGTTTCTTCTTCCTTAGCCCAAATCTTCATAAAACTACGATATATCAAGTTATTATTATATAATCATTTGTGACGATATGAAACGCCCCCCTTAAGATGGCATTGTCATTGTAATCACAGCACAATGCAGTTTTATTCGGCAAATGTCGTTTCATTGAATTTATCTGACTTTGGTTTGACTTGATTACATACACTTGTATATATCGTTTGCCGAAAATAACATTTAAAATATACAACATTCAACTTATCATTTTTGACAAATTGGTCAGGCTTGTTGCTTCTTCTCCTATTGGTGCATTAGATAATTATTCTGTGTTGCTCGCTCAGTGAATTTCTGGTCAAAATGATTTCTCGGTACGCCATGAATATTTCACATTTATCCAATTAGTAAATATGGTCTCTCTCTCTTTCTCTCTCTCTCTCTCTCTCTCTATCTCTCTCTATCTATTTTCCCCCTTCTTTCTCTGTCTTTCTCGCTTTCTTGTTTAAGACAACAGCCGGGAAAGACGCATATTTGGAAAGTTCAACCGAGCCATCCTACTTAAATAACATTTTAGGAGTAGATAATTTAGACACTAAACGATAAATGAGTATTAACATATTTCGACGACTCTCGGCAGAGAAATATGCCAACAAAGGCTAACTCCTAAATGTAATATTAATACGTTTATTTATTTATTTATTTTTCATAACAATAATATGTAGAGTGTTGTACGTATTTGGCCACTGCAGAACACTAGAAAGTGATGCTTCCCCCGATTAACCCAAAAAAACAGCAACATTCTATCAATTCACCATAAGCACCGGAAAGCATTCTACTCTAATAATTTATTTCCTCGATTTGCTAGACTTTGAAATGCCCCCCCACCCGCTGTATATTACTCCCGATACTTTGCTAACATGCAAACCGTTAAATGTAATGTAAACAAATATCTCGCTGCTGATCTTTAAACATTGTATGCATACAGATATCGTCCTAGTTAGTGGCTAGTTTTCAATATGTATTTGGTGGGTGGGTGAGGAAGTAAAAGTGTAAGAACGGTTCATAAATAGGGGCATTATTTGTTAACTGACGAAAATACATTCTGTTTGTTCAATACACTTCCTTGGGATTTTACCCCCCACCGAAGAACGCAAAGGCTATTTTACAGTAAAACTTAATTAGTTATTAGATTGGAAAACATATTAAATCATATTTTTATCTTTATGAAATCAGTTTTATCACATGTCTTTTCAATTTTCAAACGGTATTAATATCAATGATGCCACTTTTTTTGTTCAGTAATCGTCATAGTCTTCTTTTTCAAATCACACACTTTAAATGATGCCATAAAGACGAAAGGCAATAAAAGTGTCTCCCCTTTTCATGGAATGTCCATGAAAATCTTAATAGCCATTCAACTACTCACGATTGTAATCATATGACGTTTCATCGTAGACATTTTTGCGATACAAAATGTGTGAAGCTATTCCAGCAAAGAATTCAAATACTCAACTTTGCCATTAAGAGCGTCTTGCTTTTGATTTTATGGAGATGTTTTATGATGTAATAACAAGCATTCACGTTGAAGCTTGTCATTCTCAATGTTTTCTCCAACATAAGCAGTTTTTGATATTTTATTATAATACCAGACAATTCGCGACCCGTTCGGTCACAAACGCTACCACATTTTGTATAGGAATAAAGTATATTATTTGTTCGGATGCTTTAAATATATTCTGTTCACTGTCAATAAAAGAGTTACATTTCTTGACATGGGCAACTTTATTTTTGTCACAACGCAGTCAAAATATCCTATTCTGGAGAAGCTAGATTTTTTCCAGATAAAACAATTGTATTTGTGTTTTAATATGACATCATGGGGGGGGGAGAAACAAAGAATACCAGCCAAGTGATCAGCAAAGAATTGAAATATTTCTCCAAGATAATTGGTTTGATGACTAATATTTGTAGAAGATTGACTCATGTCTCAGCAATGATAACATGCGCTGGTTCTGCCACACAACAATAAAAAGGGTTAACCATCTGAAATCCAGTTAAAAGAATTTTTTCTGTAAAACGGCTACTATAAAATGCGATAAAATGAGCGTGTTTATATTTACATTCTACTATATGTGAAAGTTGAATACCAAATGTAACAGCAAACCCTGGAAAAATAAATCAGAAAGAACAGTTGTAAATAAGCTACACACTATCTCCTTTTACTATACCATTACTACACATACTTACCTAGAAATTAAAGCTATTAAACCTGATAAAGTGAGGCAGAATAAAAGTATATAGCATCAACTTAAGTAGAACTCTTACTTGATGTCGGGTTAAACACAGACAGGCAGGAAACAATAACTAAATAAAAAGTGTTTATTTTTAATGTAAACCCTGTGTATCGTTTATTGCAGGTCAATATTTTTTCTAGTTTTGAAATGTCTATGAAACGCAGAGAACTGAAATTTAATACACCGAAAGAACAGTACAAGGTGCCTTAATTTCCTGATTTTTGTTGAATTTAAACAAATATTTTGAAAATTATGCTATTGTTCTACTTTCTGGTAATTTTAAGTGTGTATTCCTTTATTGCAGATCCTCCAAAATGCCTGGAAAGGGTTGATTGGCCGCCATAAAAAGGAACGTATTGTAGCAGGCCCTGGAGAAGGTTTATCTCCAAGGAGATTAGAAGAGATTGAACATTGTGTTCATTCGTTGAAAATTCAAACATTAAGTCAGGTAACGACAATCCTGATGCTTGAAAGGCATTGAGCCCATAGCAAGACCTATTTTAAACCAAATCAACCAGGAAAAACGTTTGGCTTGGGCTCAAAAATACATGAACACCAGGTTTGAAAATGTTCCTTTCACTGATTTCACAAATGGTTGAATCAAAGTTTGGAATCCTCTTGAATTCCCTACCCCTCATCGGGAGGTTGAAGTATCATGTTTGAGGCTTAAATCATCTGCGATGAATTAATTGGGCCATTCCGAGTGCCAGAATGTCTCAAACTAAGAAGCCAGTCTTATATTTTATTTTTAAATGATCATTTGTCACGATGGCTTATGATCTTCCATTGGCGCGTCACCGCAAATTGATTTTTATGCACGACAATACGTCAACCTACTCAGCCAAGGCTACGATATCCTACCTTCAGTCCTAAGACATCAGTGGAGAAAATGTAATGACATGGGCATTAGTTCTCCAGATATAAACCTATAATCCTAATGAGCAGATCTGGTTAATAAAAAGATGAAAGTTTATGAATGCATTTGAGGAGATCTGCAGTAAAATAACCAGAAATAGAAAAATTAGCATAATTTTAAAAATATTTGTTACAATTCAAAAAAATAGGGGGAAAAGGCACCTTGTTATGCTCCCTCAGTGTACCAAATTTTCTTCTCTATGTTTCATAGCCTTTTTTAAAATATAAAAGAAATGATAAATAAAAAGAAATATAAAAGATGCGATACACAAGGTTTATGACGGAAATAACCCTGAAATCTACGGAAGACCTTAATCGTTCAAATAATTGAAGGAGTAACTAAAGTCATGAAAAAGAATTTAAGGAACTTCCTGAAAAAGGACCCAAGTGAAAAGGCAATACAAACACGTGCATAATAAGCACTTAGAATCTTTAAAAAACACATTTTGGCTGAGATGTGTAATAGAGCGGGTGAATGGCTCGCATCAGGTAGAGTAGTGATCCATTTACAACTTAGAAAAATGAAAAAAAAACTGAAAAAAATAAGGTTTACGGTAATTTTCTTGCAAAAGTATGCATAATAAGTTTCTTCTAAGTAATTTAATGTAGTAATATGAGCGGCAAAAAGATGTTTTCAATATTATTTACATACGTCTTTCCGGTATATAATATGTGTGTATTAGATGGTAAGATAAAACAATTAAGAAATAATATATTCCATTGCCTTATTCAATACTAGTATCGAATTATAGATGAATAATGCAATAGTAAATATGTATATTTATTTATAAAATAAAACAGTTAATAAGTATTATAATATTATGATCCGTTTTTTACTAGACCCAAATCTGAAAGGTGTGGAATCAAAAATAAAAACTCGCACCCTATACATTGTTTAATAGTTTACACTTGATATATATTTTGCTTTTGTATTCATAAATAACTCGTTTACAAATGCAATCAATTGTTCGGCTTCTAGAGGGAGACAAACAGTGTAGTCTCTCTCTAGACGGAGACAAACAGTGTAATCTCTCTCTAGAGGGAGACCAACAGTGTAGTCTCTCTCTAGAGGGAGACAAACAGTGCAGTCTCTCTCTAGAGGGAGACAAACAGTGTAGTCTCTCTCTAGAGGGAGACAAACAGTGTAGTCTCTCTCTAGAGGGAGACAAACAGTATAGTCTCTATCTAGAGGGAGACAAACAGTGTAGTGTCTCTCTAGAGGGAGACAAACAGTGTAGTCTCTCCTTGCGACTAGACACCTCGCTTTGCCATTTTCTCTTATACTTTTTCGATCAATGGCGTAAGTTTAACTATTTTTACATTTGCATGTTGCTCAAATCGACATATTTAAAATTGAAGACTTACAAAAACCCGTTGCCAACTGTGCCGAAAACGTTGTTTGAATTTTTTCCGCTCTAGAAGGTATTTCACCCTCGACTCGATACTCTCCCCTACTTATATAACATCCTAATATTCTCAAAATGGAATATTTTGACCACATCTGGGAAGAGTTACGTAATGCACCCTTTCCTGTCTGAACAATTAAAAACCAGCTTATAAATCTCATGAAGGATTCCCTCTTATCATCAATGATTCATATTTATCACACAGTATTCGTAGAACAGTCTCTCTGCTGTATCGTCTTTTTCATGACAGGTGTTCGACTGGGTGCCCCTTTATGGTGTCGTAAAACATTCACGCTTAAACCACTGCCTAAAACATCCCTTACTCTCTATATTTGCCTCAAACTACACGAAAATTCCATTAGCTATTATTATTTTCAAGAGCTCTTCCTCTCTTGAAAAAAAATATCCCAAGTCTGCTTCCCAGCTTTCTATAGCATGTTCTTTTTTTCTAATCCGCTTCATTGTCATGCCCCTTGTTAAGCAAATTTCGAATCTCCCGACCGGCAGGAATTATCACCTTCGATACTAGTGATTGCGTAAGCATGAAATACTAGTTTGTTTTATAAATAATTATTAGTTTAGTATCATTTTCAAGCCTGTTTCGTAAGAACACTGTGGATTGTCTAATGTCTCTGCCCGAATTTGACGTAAATAATGTGTTAATTTCATTTATTCCCATAGTATTTGTTTGGTGGCGGAAAGTAATGTCTTATCAAATACACTCAAAGCCGGCTTCCTACATGATTTCGAATCTTCAAACCGGTAGGAATTATTACCTCCTACGCTGATGATTGCGCAATAAACACTAAGAAACAGGGAACACTTTGGTCATATAAATGAAAGAATATATATATATATATATATATATATATATATATATATATATATATATATATATATATATATATATATGAGCAAACAGTTAATAAAACATGTTAAAGAACATTTTGAAAAAAGTTAAAAACATATTTAATCTGAAAAGGAAACGCTATTTATTATTTATCTTCTACCAGACTATCCATTTACGTGTAATCACCTTTTTCTTCACCATATTCCCTCTGCTTCACTTTTTTGTTATCAAGATCTTTGACTTACTTGTTGTTTCATCAAATACTTTTGCATGCAAAATCCGATGCCGCATTTTTCTAATTCTGACCCTCTGATGAGAAGGAAAGTATTTCTTCGAAATTCCGCGGATTAAGGACTATCCACTTATCTAGTGTTTCCTTTTCAGATTAAATATGTTTTTAACTGTTTTTCAAAGTGTTTTTTAACATATTTTATTAACTGTTTGCTCGTGTTATAAGCTCTATCTCCTATTTGGTTTTATCTGGCTGAGATAACTTTATAAATATTAATTCTTAAATATTTATACTATACTTTAATTTTACCATCTTGGATCATTTTGGTAAATTTAATTGTAATTTTTATTTTATTTTATTATATATATATATATATATAAATATATATATATATATATATATATATATATAGAGAGAGAGAGAGAGAGAGAGAGAGATTGTTCAGTAACTCATTATTTCGGTATATTGTAACCCCAAAATATCTATATATTACACAGTTAGAAATGTTTATTTCCTAGGAATTATAAAAATATTAGTAAGAAATTATATTGATGACAAGAAATGGCGATATTTTAAATTTGCAGTACCGCATTTTGTTATCAAGTGTGTTTATAGAAAAAACTATTAAATTAAGCCACTCGTGTGGAATCAGTGTTGTGGCAGCATCTTTTATTATTTCTTAATTCTATAACTATATTTCGGAAATTTCGTATTTAAGTTTAAATTAGAACTAAGTAGCAAAACAAAACCGTATGCGCTATTTAAAATTAAAAAAAATGTTTATAATAATAATAAAGAAGAACTAAATAGCAATTTAATTTTCTAGCCTATTGAAAAAGCATAAATTACGAAACTAACACCACGTACAAGATAAATTACTTTTCAATGAATGCGCGTAATCAATTACGTAAATAAACAATTATTCAAATCTTCGTTAGAGAATTCCATCGATAATATTATCTTATTAATGATTAATATCCATTGTTATTCACTAGTACAAGCCAATAGAATTAATAACATTTATTTTTTAAAGATTTTGCTAAAATTATTCATTGAATTAAGAGAATCCACTCTAGTAGAATAAATTCAATTATGAAATACATGCGAGTTATCTCCCTGCATTATTTAACTTTCTGTTTTTTTTATTAATCTATATATCTATAAGAATGAAATTGTATGTGTGTGTTTGTGTGTGTACATTTACCTACTAAACTTCTCTGCAAAGTTTCAGTCTACAAACTCGAGATTTGATATCAGGGTTATTGAATTTTGAGAAAAACTTTCTTTTATTTCTTGCATTATTTAACATTCAGTTTTTTAATGAATTAGGTATGTATCTCATCAATTTTATCAATTTAATTTTTGCATGTCTTTCCCAAAAGGTTATATATAATATTCATATTGATAAATGGTTTCATATAATATTCGTATTGATAAATGATTACATATAATATTCATATATATGATAAATGGTTACATAGAATATTCATATTGATAAATGGTGACATATAATATTCATATTGATAAATGATTACATATAATACTAATATTGATAAATGATTACATATACTATTCATATTGATAAATGGTTAAATATAATATTCATATTGATAAATGGTTACACATAATATTCATATTGATAGATGATTACATATACTATTCATATTGATACATGGTTTTATAAAATATTCATATTGATAAAAGGTTACATATAATATGCATATTAATAAATGGTTACATATAATATTTATATCAATAAATGGTTACATATAATATTCATATTGATAAATGATTACGTATAATATTCATATTGAAATGATTACATATATATGACAACAGTTTTACAGCTATATATAAATATATCATATATATATTGATAAATGGTTACATATAATATTCATATTGATAAATGGTTACATATAATATTCATATTGATAAATGGTTACATATAATATTCATACTTATATATTGGTACATGTAATATTCATACGAATAAAGAGTTGCATATAATATTCATAATTATAAATGGTTACATATTATATTCATATTGATAAATTATTACATATATTATTCATGTTGATAACTGGTTGCATATAATATTCATATTGATAAATGATTACATATGATATTCATGTATATGATAAATGGTTACATGTAATATCCATGTTGATAAATTGTTGCATATAATATTATTATTGAAAAATAATTACATACAATATTCATATATATGATAAACGGTTACATATAATATTTATATTGATAAATGGTTACATGAAATATTCATATTGATAATGATTGCATATAATATTCATACTGATAAATGGTTACATGTAATAGTCATATTGATAAAGAGTTACATATACTATTCATTTTGATAAATGGTTACATATACTATTCATATTTATAAAATGTTCCATATAATATTCATATTGATAAATGATTACATATAATATACATATTGATAAATGATTACATATACTATTCATATGGATATTTGATTACATATACTATTCATATTGATAAATGTTTACATATAATATTCATATTAATAAGTGGTTACATATGCTATTACTATTGGTAAATTATTACATATAATGTTCATATTGATAAACGATTTCATATAATATTCGTATTGATAAATGGTTACATGTATTTATTTTAATAAATGATTACATACAATATTCATATTGATAAATGATTATGTATAATACTCATATTGATAAATGGTTACATATACTATTCATACTGATAAAAATCGCATATCGTATTCGTATTTATAAATGGTTACATATAATATTCATATTGATAAATGATTATAAAACTGTGCATATTGATAAATGATTACATATAATATTTATACTGATAAATGATCATATAATATTCATGTATATGATAAAAGATTACATCCACTATTCATGTTGATAAATGGTTACATATAATATTTATATTGATAAATGATTGCATATAATATTCATATGTATGATAAATGGTTACATATAATATTCATATTGATAAATGGTTACATATATTAACCGTATATATGATAAATGGTTACATATAATATTTATATTGATGAATGGTTACATATAATATTCATATTGATAAACGGTTACAATAATAGTAATATCGATAATGAGTTACATATAATATTCATATTAATAAATGGTTACATATACTATTCATATTGATAATTCGTTACAGATAATATTTATATTGATAAATGATTACATATAATATCTATATATGTTATAAATGGTTACACGTACTATTCATATCGATAAATGATTACATATACTATTCATATTGATAAATGATTACATATAATATTCATATTGATAAATGATTACATATACTATTTATTTTTATAAATGATTACATATAATATTCACATTGATATATGGTTACATATAATATAATATTATATTATAATATCCATATTGATAAATGATTACATATAATATTCATATTGATAAAATATTACATATAATATTCATAATGATAAATGATTGCATATAATATTTATATTGATTAATAGTTAAATATAATATGCATATTGATAAATGATTACATATAATATTCATATTGATAAATGGTTGCATATAATATTCCTATTGATAAATGGTTAAATATAATATCCATACTGATAAATGATTACATATAATATTAATATTGATAAATGGTTACATAAAATATTCATATTGAAAAAATTTGCATATAATATTCATATTGATAAAGTATTGCATACACTATTCATATTGGTAAATGGTTACATTTTATATTTATATTGATACATGATTACATATAATATCCATATTGATAAAAGGTTACATATAATATTAACATTGATCAATGGTTGCATATAATATTCATATTAAGAAATGATTACAGATAATATTTATATTGGGAAATGAACCATGTAAAATCTAAAGCTTTTAATCAATTTTTTCAAGAAACCCATACACACAAAACACAGTCTAAACATCTTATAACAACGTATGCCATAAATACCTGTCCATCTATCGTAACTCCTTATTTGAATTAGAAAAAGTAATTATGCAATTATTGTGTCTCTCACTTTCCTTAATCAATTAAATCTAATAAATCCTTGAGGAAACTCAGCAAACGTCTCACTTGTTTATTCTATTCATGAAAACTTTTAACCTTGCAAGAAAAAAACAACAACGCTGTTGAGAAGCACAAATTGATCTCATCAACTCACGAAACATTGGCGACGAAAAACAGCAAGGATTAAATAAAAAACGAGCGCGTATATATCCCGCGCATATATGTGTAAAGAAATACTTATTTCATGTACTTAACATAACATTGATGAAAATGTGACACATGATAAGCAAACAATATTATAAGAATCTCAATATCATCGATGAAATAAAAGAAGAAAAATGAAAAACAACAAAAATGTAATTAGTTTTTGTTAAATGCAACTATGGATACTTTTCGTTCAAGTTTATTTCTTATAATTGTATCGTCAAGGGAAATTAATATTTTGCCACAATATTCATTTTGCTTCACACCAAAAGGTCTCAAAGGCAAATGTGATGATATTTCACGACGAAAATTCGTATTACTTTTTGCTGTTGACAGGCTAATTTTCTTTCGACTAACACATTGCACCTGATGGTCGGGTTTGACAATTCCTTCGAGACAAAACATTATTTTTAGTTTACTGTTCTTTTTATAGTAAAATATACACAAAAAAGAGAGAGCTCTTATTGGTATTTTAAATAGTTTTTACGGATAAACTGACCGCTTTAAAATAGTAAAAGGCGTTTTACACTCGAATAAAAGTTATATTTCTACTTGGTGGCACGTGGCTATTATTTTGAATATTGTCTAACAGAAGACTCTTAGGAGTTTAGCAGCGAGATGTCTGTTCACATTACATTTAAACTTCTGCAGATTAGTAAAGTCAGAAAAGCAGGAAACAGCAAGGTAATTTCAAAGTTTGCCACTCCGAGAAAACAAACTATTAGAGTAGAAGGCTGCCCAGACATTAGGGACCTCAACAATAGAGGTGAGAGATTTTGTTACTTGTCAGATTGACCAGGAATATATATATATATATATATATATATATATATATATATATATATATATATATATATATATATATATATATATATATCAGGGCGGCACAAGCCTTAATAGTTCAGTAGAGCAAGTTCCCTTTAAGTACTTATAAAACGGACACAGGAATTACAAATTGTGGCGCCGAGATCACCGAAAATGCGGGATCCTCTTTGATTTTAAGGGTTTTTTTTAGGCCAGATCTCTCCGATTTATAAACATGTGATAGATGTATCGGACCATACGTGACAACAATATTCGAACTTTGGGTTTCTAAAATAATAAAATAATCTTTGGTGTAAGTAATTTTCCAATACTAAAGAGTCTTGACAATGTTCTCAATGTATTTGTTTCAATTCATGTTGCATGTGAATGTAAGCCGAGGAGTGTAAAAGACGAGCTCTAATGTAGGGTGTTATTAGTTACAGGAGCGATGGTTTATTTTTATTTTTTTTTGTAATTTTTAAAGTAAAGAAAGTTGGAAATTAAATGTTCCCCACCCGACAACTGGTTGATTATCATTTTCTTAAGTTTCTGCAATCGCCCCTGTTTCCCCAATGTCGATTATAGAGCGTAGTGTCATCAGCAAATATACTCGTTAAATATACAAGCACACATACATACATACATACACACATACATACTTGCGTGCATACATACATACATATATCGTCAGTAAATACACTCATCTCGGACACAATTGTATCATGGGGGTCGTTTATTAATACCTGGGATTAAAAGTTGTGACACCCTTTCCTTTATATAATGTTGTTAAGACGTGCAGTTATCGAGTGCAACGTGGATTATTTTTGTCTACAAAACCATGATGATGTTAAGTATTCGGCCGGAAATACGCTAGCTTTAATTTGTTTAATCTCTATATAAATAAAATGAACTCATTTTTTCCCGCCGGATTTTGACCTTAATAGGATTAAAAATCAAGATATTTCATGCAAATATAATATGCACAAACGGCAGAACAATATCTGAGGTGTGTTATAGGCTTATTATTTCTCAAATTCCTCGATAATCTTAGATTTCTATACTTTTTCTGCTGAGAAGTCACGGCCAAAATCGGTTAAGATCAATGGAAGTGGTAAAATATTTTCTCTCTAATAAATTCCTCCTCCCCCTGCCACCACTTTACACCGTTTGGGGATCGTTCACAAGGAACAGTTGAGAAGAGAACACCGGTTTGGCTTCGTAGTTCTTTCATGTGAAGGTATTTAAAATCACTGAACTAAGCTGCAGTGCTCTGTGGCGTAGTGGTTAGCGTGCTGGACAATTCACATTATATGTTCACGTTCGCGCTGACCTACTGTAGTCGTTTTTTTTTTTTTTTCCTAAACAACTGGAATGGACTTTTCTTGGTGGCCGAACTGTTAACGTTGCAGATGTTTGTTTTTTTTCACACTTTATTTTCCTACTTTTACTCATGATTCCGGGTTTGATCCTTCCTACTTACCTACCATAACATTTTTACAAACTCCCCCCCCCCGTCCCGGAAACAAATACTCGGGCAACGCCGGGTACCCCCGCTAGTGTATTAATATAGAAGGAGACTGGGTTTCAATATTCAATCAAACCATATAAAAGATTCAAATTATTGTACTTTAGATTCCCTGTTTTACGGAAGGCGCTCTATACATGGCATTAATTTGCTTGATGTAAGAAGTTAAAATAATTTGTTTTAAAAATGACTAACGTACGTGCATGGTTTTGTTGGCTATTTTAGTTTAAGTTTATTTTTAAAAGATGCGAGTAAAGTGGGGTAGTAATCATTTATGAAAATACAAAAGCCTCCAATTTGTGACATTCTTACTGTAGGCAGCGTTTGATTTAAACCTCATCAACTAAAATATGCCGCTACTTGACGTACAGAGCTAAAAAAACAAAAAAAACGATACATAATAATTGCAAAAATAGGAAATACCTATTAAACTCTGTCTTGTAATGACAAATATCTATAATAAGGATGAAAGCAGTCATAGAGAAGTCCGCAGTTCTTAAAAAAGAAGCTATTAAGCAGACAGCATTATAGGTGCGGATCAAAGGTAGGTGGATTAATTTTGAAAGTGCGTTATACTCTATTGCACAGGCCATGTGTTTATTATTTTTGTGCAAAGGAATCTCCACTTACCAAGGCCCAGATTTTACTCGAGGATAAGAGTTAAAAGTTTACATTGATCAAAAGGACAATATTATAGTAATAGTATAGTAATAGAAGTGTAAATTTGGTAAATTGGATTACTTAAAGGGGAACGGCTTATCAAGAACTTGTTTACATTGGACTTGAAGACGCCCATATTTTAGTCAGCTGGAAAGCAGGTACACGGAAGAGAGTTCCACAGGTGTGCAGTTTTAAGAAAGAAGCTCTGTTCATAGAATCTACGTTTAGGTTTAGGCACAGATAAAAAGTGGGGAAAATTATTGATGGTGTTTACAGCCAAACGAGTGTTTCTCGTGAATGTTTGGTGAGGGGGAACCCCATATTGGAGCTCAGACGAGCACTTGCCATGTGTTTATACCTTAGTGTAATGAGGTTCTATATCCTTTAGTGGTTGGTGAGTGGATTTGAATGGGGTGACTGTTTATTATAAAGGGTTCAAAATGTTATATTCACATTGATTCGGGAGGCGCTTTTATTATGCTGTAAAACTGTTGTATATTTTCTTCAGGGTCGGGCTTTAGCTTTTTATGTGGTAATGCCTTTTATCAAAGAAAATGTTTCGTTAATGTATCAAATGAGGTTGATAGAGTAATATACGTTTGCTATCATCGTGATATATGTGGTATCACTGTGATTTTAGGAGGGATTTTTTTATTCCGCTAAAACGTCTATCATTCCAAGGGTCTGTGTCAGTCTAATATATTTAAATCTTTATTGTAAATATTTCATTCTTTATTAAAGGTTATTTTGCACGTATATTTCAAGTATCCGGTAAGATTTAATATAAAATAAGTGGTTTGTAGGGGAGATTTATTGTGGATAGTGTAATATATATATATATATATATATATATATATATATATATATATATATATATATATGGAGATGTTAATGGCATCTTTTGAAAATGCAAAAAACAGACCTTGCAATTATTATACAGGTAGTTAAATTGGTGATAGAAAACAAATAAATATGACCATGAATTTTATAAATGGGTGACCACTTATCAAAGCACTAATTCAACAACGAGAATTTTGCAATAAAACCGAGAAAATATGAACACCAACATAGACCGGCCATAAAATTTAATTCTTGCAGATTTCGTACTTATAACAGAGCAATGTAACTAATATATATTAGTGATTAAAAAATAGATGACTTGAGTTTAATGCGCAATATCGCAATAAAAACATATAGCCTTCCAGTGTTATTCGGTACCACCGGCGCTTAGTCTATACCCATATAAAAAGATTACAAATGACGTTTGTAAACGTATCACTGTATATTTACGCATACGTAGGGTTTATACATTACGTCGAAGTACCTATGCCAGGTTCCATTTTTTTTTTTTGATTTTGACCTGGATAGAATTTTCTCTGGCTAAAAGTCTAATCGATTTTCTTCCCCGCGTACAGATACCCCATATTTCAAGTTCCAAGTCTGTAGACCAAAAATCGACAGAGTTGAAGATTATATAAAGGGCAAAATGGGAGCGAGAGTTTGTGTATGCCGACGAAAGGCTTTTCGGGGGGGGGTTCGAGCGTCAGTTACATTCTGCAATAAGTTTTCGCATACTTTCCAAATTGTAATATCTCATATTCGCAAACGGACATCGTCTCTATCTTTTTTTTTGTGATCGAGGTCAACAAAATTCCCACAGTGCCGTCGTGTCGGCTGCTTGTTTATCTTTTTCATATAAATACAGCGAAACGATTCGAACACAAACGCCAACTCCTGGCCTTCCGGTTCAAGATATCTCAAAATGTAGTATCTGTTCCCTCAGCATACGCATCTTTGATTTTCCAAGCGACCAGCAACTTGGCCCCGTACCAAGTTTATAGCATTTTTGCGTTTACTAACTTGTATTATCTCGGACCGACCCCCTTGTTGGGGAGTTAGGACCGACCTCCCTCTTTGGATGTTAGGACAAAAAGACCGACCCCATTCTTTGGGAGTCTGGACTTAAAGGACCGACTCCATTCAGGACCTTTTAGTCTTGTATGTTTTTTTCTTCGCCTCTGCCCCCCCTCGAGGCAGAGATTGTCTAATCTCTCCCCACTTAATTTTCCTAAGATCACTCTGACCTGCTAGCACTCTCTAAGTTTTCCTTCGCTGCTCTCCCTCACGCGGGAGATCGAGCTGGTGACATGGGACTCTTTCTCACTTAATTTAAATGTGTTTAAAAAAAAAATTATATTAACTTTTACGTTTCCGCTCAACTTTCGGGGTAGAAATTTTTAATCCCTCACTTAATTGCTTAGCAGCACTCTGCCGTGTAATGACGCACACTGTAATGAGGTTTACTCACAAACTACCTGAGCATGACACTTTTGCACTAGACTAGCGAGCGTTAAGAAAGTCAAGTGGCCAGAGCTATACTTAGAAAGGTAGGCAAGGAAGCAGTAAAATCTGACGCTGAGGCGCGTCTCGAGATTTCTAGAGATCGCTCGGACAAGTACATTACAAAAGTCAGACATCCGGATATATGCACTCTGGAATCGACTCGGGAGATCTGCGAAGGGTTTCGAGAACATTTCGAGAAGCGTTTTCAGCAACAGCCTGATCTTCCGGTCCACGAGTTCAGCGACTATTTTTGCCGGCTTTCCCCGCCTCCAGGTGAATAGAGCGGCTAGTATGTCCTATATATCAAATTTTTAGTCTGTAGACAGAAACTTTTTGGGGTATATAGTTGAGAAGTCTCCACACACATATTAACACTTATAAGATCCTTTCATATGACTAAAACATAATCTCTATATAAGATAAATGAATATCAAAGTGTTCAACTAACGTTTTTCTTTATACCTTAAACATTAAGTTAATAAAGAAGTGAAAAGTCGTAATTTTCCCTTCTCCAAATTACTAGATAATCACGCTATATATTCTATGTTGTTTCTTGGTCTTACCAATGTCAAGGAGAGAAATTCCTCTGGTCTGATGAAAGGTCTAGCAAAGTGATATCATTAGGATAAGGTACACAGTTCTTCTATGAAGCAGTACATTGAAGTATTTCGTGAATTTATATGACTTTCGAATACTATGTTATTTTGAATATTTAATCAGGATTTATTTGTAGTGAGAAGTATTCTCATGTCAGGTTATTCTGACAAACAATTGTAAAGAGATAGGCTTCACCCGAGAATGTACAGTAAGTAATTCTAAACTCTCCTTCTATATTGCGCTAGATAATGTTTCGGAAACATCGTTAACTGGGACAATATGGCGGGTCTAATTACTTTACTCTCAACATATAATTACACAATATGTAAACGTATTATCCAGAGCTATTATTTGCATTATTTCCCTCCTTTTCTATCAACCAGGTTTTTATTGTCGAATTCTATTTCGTCCGTGCACATTTTTCATAGCTTTTAAAAACTAATCTTTTTCATCAAAATATCGTTTTCTTCTTTTTAATTTTCTCTTCTTCTTGCGCTGTTAAAATGTCTTTTCTTCTTCATTTTGTTTCTTTATTTCCTATCCAAGCTTTTCTTTTTGCTTTTTATTTTTGTTTTTTTCATTATGCATTTTTTTTGTCTTTGCGTCATCTGACTATCATGCAGGCCCGAGGTTGTCCGGGATTGATTGGGGATAAACAAACGATGTCACCTCCAATATTTTTATTGAAATTACCCATATTTAAATCAAATAGACTGATTGATGCTCTAGTAACGACCCCCCCCCCAGCGGTGTACCATGAGAAAACTTTATATGCCTCCCCGCACTGACGTAGTTCGCAATATATATTACTCTACATTGCACGGGAGAGAATATTTACTATTGATTTTATAAAATTATCTGAAAAAAACCCCTAAAATTTAATTTTAAAATGCAACAGTCAAGTATCATAGTTGCATTGTGCTCTAAACAGAAACTTCATAGCAAACGTGCCCCTTTTGATTTTATTAAATTATATTTAAAAAATTTGACATAATCACTCGAATTACAGCTAAATGCACAAAAGGAAAATATAATGGTCGATTGTGCTCTAAAATGAAACATTTCTTTCGAATGCACCCCTGCATTATAAAATGATCAACAATTGATTTTATAAGTGTGTCCTTTCTGCTTGTGCTGTGATAAAACTGCATAAATACATTTGTGATTTTAAGTCCATAAAATTTTAATTTTAATCAAAATTCAACTTACTCCTTTAATTGTTTTCTTTTTCGACTATTGATTTACGATACTTATGAGTGCATTCAGATATAAAATCTGCATAAGAACACTCTCTGACACATCAAATACTTTCGTCTGAAATTTCAAAGAAATCGGTGCAGCTTTTTTCCGACTGAACATGGAACAAAGTTTCTCTCTATCTCTCTCTTTATCCCTATATCTCTCACACACACATGTACGCACATTTTAAAAATAATATAGTAGTGTTTTTAACGTTTCTTTGCACTGTGCACTCACTGTGCACTCACTGTGCACGCACGCATGCTTTATTGGTTTCTATTGTAATTATCATTTGTACAATTTACTTTTTGTTTGTTTTTTTGTTTATTTTTAATGTTTATCCTTTTTCATATCTTTTTCATATTTTCTCGATTCTTTTCTATTCCGCTGCATTCCTGTACGTTTTTGGCTGAATTTTGTACACATTTCTTCATAATTTTCATTCCGTTCAATGTTTCTCCCTTTCTCTATTTTTGTCATTCTCTACATACTGTTTATGTCTTTCAGTTTTGCGCTTTTTCCTTGTCTTTTCTACAATTATATAAATCCTACAGTCTAAACCCTCTCCTCTGTTATTCTATGTTTACTTTATTTAATTTCATTTATATGTTTTTATAAACTTAACTTGAAAGCATACCTTTTTTATTAGTAGTTTCTTGAAAATATAGTTCATCTTACTTGATATTTTCTATGAAAGTTTGAGTTTAGCCTGTTTATTATAAAGTTTAAAAGCACGTTTTCGTTTCATTATTTGTTTTCTTTCTATCAGGCTTTCGTTTGCTCTTCTTTTGTTCACGAAACCAACAATAACATATATCTCAAACTCGGGTCATCGTTACAAGGTTAAAATATTTGGACGAATATGGCGAGGGAATAGTTGAAGGAAAGTAACTTAATACCTTCACATGTATTAGTTTTCTAGTTCAGCTTGGCTTTCTGGACTTATATACGAGCAAATACATTATATATACACACCGAGATATATATATATATATATATATATATATATATATATATATATATATATATATATATATATATATATATATATATATAATTATTTATAAAATGGAAATTACAATTAAATTTACGAAAATGATCCAAGATGGTAAAATTAAAGTATATTATAAATATTAAAGAATTAATATGTATAAAGTTATCTCAGCCAGATATAAAAGCTCGATGAAACCAAATAGGAAATAGAGCTTATAATACGAGCAAACAGTTAATAAAACATGTCAAAAAACACTTTGAAATGAGTTAAAAACATTATTAATCTGAAAAGAAAACACTAGATAAGTAGATAGTCCTTAATCCGCGGAGTTTCGAAGAAATACTTTCATTCTCATCAGAGGGTAGGAAGTAGAAAAATGCGGGATCGGATTTTGCATGCAAAAGTATTTGATAAAACAAAAAGTATGTCAATGATCTTACTTGAAAATATAGATATAGACTATCTATTCATGTGTAATCACCTTTTTCTTCACCATATTGCCTCTGGTTCACTTTTTTGTTTTCAAGTAAGATCTTTGACTTACTTGTTGTTTCATCAAATACTTTTGCATGCAAAATCGGACCCCGCATTTTTCTACTTCCTATCCTCTGGTGAGAAGGAAAGTATTTCTTCGAAACTCTGCGGATTAAGCACTATCCCCTTATCTAGTATTTCCTTTTCAGACTAAATGTGTTTTTAACTCATTTCAAAGTGTTTTTTAACATGTCCTAATTACTGTTTACTCGTATAATTATATATATATATATATATATATATATATATATATGAGTAATACATACATATGTACGTATATACATTATATATATATATATATATATATATATATATATATATATAATACATGCACATATGTATTCAGAGATAACATTTACTTTCGATATACGATAAAAGATAATAAAAACGGTTAATCAAAGGTAAATCCATTCAAGCAATAATAAAGTAAATACAACTGATTTACTATAATATTAAAATCACAGTATTTATTAGAGCTATTACACAGTCTAATAAACTAGGTTTAGTTGCCAACACAATTGTTTAATCATATCTTCACAAAAAAAGGCTGATGGACTCACATCAGGCGGACATGGAGGCAAAATAAAATGGGCATG
>NC_136523.1:58771286-58773786 GCF_053919585.1 Euprymna scolopes | reverse complement strand
ATATATATATATATATATATATATATATATATATATATATATATTAATTAGCGGGGCTACCCGGTGTTGATCGGGACCTATAAACAATGAGAAAATTGAATTTGATTGTGAATATATTTGTTATTCTTAGGAGAGAGGAATTTTTAATGTCTATGTATCATTTGCTATTTCGAGCAAAAGTATATTTTTCCTACTTAGAACGGGTATTATACGTATTAAATAATTGTATCTTACCTAGGGTAGGTAATTTACAGCATGTATATGAAATAATTTTACCTTTGCAAGGACGGGTAATATACAACACATATTAAAAATAAGGTTACTTACACTAAGATGGGTAATTTAAATACGTATATAAAACAATTTTACATCCTTTTTGTAAACCTCAAAACGGATATTACTCTCTCCAACCCAACCATCAAAAGAAAATGCAAGAGCAGGTTTAAAATTAATATAATCGTGCTTCTATCTACCCACCACTACAACCATCACATCATTCCCGGATTATAAAATAAAAATAAATAAATAAATAAATAAATATATTAAACTAAAACTAACAATATGTATGTATTAATCTAATTTTGAGATCGTAAACTGTTTAAGCCATATCCGGAATCGACTTCACAAATGAAGTAATTTTGAGATAGAAAATTGATTAAGGCATTTACGGTACAAACTTTATATTCTGCCACACTCATTCAATCCAGAGCGACGCTGATTATTCTGCTATTATATATCTGCTTCTATCTCATTCAATCAAGAGGAATTTTTCTAATATATATTTCAATCAATCTTCTTCAATCCTTGAGGATGCCGGGGATATTGCTAGTAATTTTGTTCACTTATCTCATTTAATCTTGAGCAACGCCGGGTATTCTGCAAGTGTACATGTGCAGCGATTTAATACAATCCAGGGGACGCCAAGTTAACTCCAAGACAACGCTAGGTATACTGTTAATACATATTTGCATCTATCTAATTGGATCCAAGACGCCCGTGTATTCAGTTTGCATACGTTTGCATGTATCTCATTCAATCTCGAGTGACTTCGGGTAATCTGCTAGTATATATTTAAACCTATCTCGTTGGATCCCATAATTCTTGGATATGTTACTAATTTCGAAAATCATTTTTCATAATTAACCCTACATTATCGCCCCCCTCTTACTAAAATGATAACATTGATACATTGTTTTGGCTATTTCATTCATTACAAACACACCAATCAAATAACTCACATTTAAGGATTATTTATTATTAATGATATTACTAATTATTATTTATTGCTAACGATATTACTAATTAAGACAACCATTTTTCATGATTAAACCCATATTATCGCCCCCCCCTCTATTACTAAAAAATAATTTGAAATATTGTCTGGGCTGCTTATTTCATGACAAACACACAAATGAAATAACTCACATTTCATCATTTTTAAAATTTTTGGATATTTTACTAATTTCGACAATTATTTTTCACCATTCAACCAACATTATTGGCCCCCTTTTACTAAAACAATAACTTTGATACATTGTCTTAGCTGTTTATTTTATTAAAAGGACACCAATAAAATAACTCACATTTTATCATTTTGAAAATTCTTGGATATGTTACTAATTTCGACAATCATCTTAAATGATTTAACCTACATTATCGCCCCACTCTTATTAAAATAATAACTTTGATACATTCTGCTAGTATATATTTCCAGCAACGTCAGTCAGTACCAGGCGATGGCGGGTACAAAGCTAGTATATATTTCTAGCAAGGTTATTCAATCCAAGGTCATGTCTTGTATGTTTCTATTATATATGTCCACCTATTTAGTTCATTCAAGGGCGATTCTCCGTATTCTGCTATTCTGTATAATTACAATCCAGGGCAACACCGGATATTCTGCTAGTATAAAATTCTACCTATCTAATCCAACCCCTTGCAATGCCGGGTGTTCTGCCTGTACATATATCGACCTATCTAATCCAATCCCGGGTGACGCAGGGTATTCTGTTAGTCGATATTTCCCCCTATCTCATCAAATGCAAGGCGACGCTGGGTATTCTGCTAGTACATATTTCCACCAATCTCATCCCATCCCAGGCAATGCTGGGTATTCGGCTAGTACATATTTCCACGAATCTCATCCAATCCCGGGCAACAACGGGTAATCTGCTCGTATATATATATATATATATATATATATATATATATATATATATATATATACACATATTTCATCCAATAACAGACGATGCCAGGTATACAGCTAGTACATATTTTAACGTATTTCATCCAATCATTGGCAACGCCGGGTATTCTGCAAGTACATATATCAACCTATCTCACCCAATCCCGGATGACACTTGGTATTCTGCTAGTCAGTATTTCCACCTATCTCATCAAATGCAAGGCGACGCTGGGTATGTTGCTAGTACATATTTGCACCCATTTACTCCAATCCTGGGCACTGCCAGGGATTCTGCTAGTACATATACAAACT
>NC_136523.1:58748786-58766286 GCF_053919585.1 Euprymna scolopes | reverse complement strand
ATATTTTATTTTTTTCTTAGGAGGCTTAAAATAGAATTACATATTTTATCAAACTAGGTAATAATAAGTATGTATAAAAATCGTTTTAATTTTAATTACATAGTTTTGGACATGTGTTCTTAGATGTATCATGCGTATATTTTATTTTTGCAATAATAACTTTATGGATTCTTTCTATATAATATCAGAAAAGCGAACAGCTTTTTTTTAAAGCACGAGAAACTATGAAATTGTAAGATGGACGGACAGAAAGAGAGAGATTATGTTGGTAGAAAGAAAGACAAGAATACAGAAAGAGAAACCAAAAGCAGTACACACATATATATATATATATATATATATATATATATATATATATATATATAAGCAAAAATGTATGTATGTATGTATGTGTGTTCGCTTTTTTCTGTATGCCTGCAAAATACTTTTTTCAGAGAAGCGGTCGGTCGCTTCACAACTTTTTAAAACTTTTTATATCACATATAAATCGTAATATCTCACAGTTAATAACGAAGTTCGCCTGTCTATTTACTTTGCTCGATTTCGGGAAGATAAATATTCAACATTTGTCTCTCGCCGCACGTGGGTTAATCTTTTTCCTATCACATCTTGGGAAAATAAAAAAGAAAAAAGCGTTTTGCAGTAAATGAATACTATCCCGCAGTCAAACTTTACCTCATTAACTCATTAAAACGGGCACCTGCCAAATCCAAGTAATTAAATAAATTCAAACGTGTTTCCGTTAGCATCTCACGGTGGCCCAATCGTTAACGTCGCACGTTTTTTTTTCACACTTTAATTTACAACTTTGCCTCAACGATTCGGGTTCGATCCTCATACTTATTTTTTTAACCCCCCTCCCCCCGGGAGTTTCCACACACACCTCCAAACATCCGGGAAACACGGGGTACCTCTCGCTAGTATATACATATAAAAGTGAAAGTGTTTGTCTGTGTGAGTCTGTGTGTGTACATTTCCCTACGCAATCACTCTGTCAATTTTTAGCCTACAGACTCGAAATTTGATATACAGAGTACTAAGATCAGGCAAAATCAATGTGATCGGGTTTCGGTCAGAAATTTCGTTGTTAATGGGTCAAAGTTCAACGATTTAACCTTTGAGAACTCTACCGAACTCCTCCGACAATTTTGGGTCTAAACACTTGAAATTTTAGATATAGTTTCCTTGGGCATAGATATAACTTAACCACTTGATTTGAGCCCTGAATAATAATTGTTAAGGGGTCAAAATAGGGATCTAAGTTAAAAAAAATACCGTCTTTTTTTGCTCAGCATACACCTCCAAACACCCGGGCAACGCCGGGCCGAAATGCTAGTATATATATATATATATATATATATATATATATATATATATATATATATATATATATATATATATATATACACAATAATTATGTATAATATAATCATTTATAAGTGCAGGGACAAATGTACATATGTAATTTACGTAATTTCCTTAAGATAAAAAGTGTATACATATAAAAATTGAAAAACTAAACTTAATTTATTAAATAATATAAAATGCTAATTAACATGTTCCAGGCTATTTTTTGCTGCGAGACTATTATTGTTTACAGAAGCGCGTTTGAACTAACGTCAAATGAATATCTGACGATGAGATCTTTCTCGAAATATCATATAACACGGATATCTCAGCGACCGGCTCACCCAGGAAATCACAGTATAAATATAAATATAATGTGTATATGAAACATATGAATGTGTACACATGTATTTGTAATATATAATAAAAGTTTTTCACCTGCTTCAGTTTGTGTCTTTTCGTTCCTCTGCATTGCACTGCCTTCTATATATTTCATTTAACTACACACTATACAATGCTTCAAGCAAACTACCTCCACCTCTTATATATATATATGTAGAGAGAGAGAGAGAGAGAGAGAGAAAGAAAGAGAGGGAAGGAGAGAAAAGACAGGAGTGAAAGAGAATGTAACAGAGGTAGAGTAATGGCGAGAGACGGAGAGATGAGGAAGTCAGATATTATTTAACGACCAAAATACCTATATAGAAAGAAATTGCGGAATAGAGAGGAAGGGTGAGAAAGAAAAAGACACGAATAAAGAGTTCGAGACGAATACGCATACATACAAACAGATAGAAAAAGAAGGAAGATAGCAGTAAAAGAGGTAAAGACAATCAAATAAAGGACAGATATAGGCAAAGAAAAACGGTGTTATTCTGAAAACTTGTAAGAACTGTTATAAGGTCTTATTTAAAGGTGTCTCAGGAGATTCTTTTAATGCTTTTGTAAAAGTGTTTACCAAAACGTTCTGCCTGCCCATTAGAACTTGAATTATACGGAGGTATAACGATGTGTTTTATTTGAAAACTGTCGCAGAATTCTTTAAAGTCCGTTGATGTGAACTGTGTCCCGTTATCGCTGACTTACCAATCGACAACGTCAAATCGGACAAAAAGTTCATGGAAGAGAGAGATAGTGACCCCTGAGGTGGGTCTCTAGTCTTGCACTTGAGTACTTCTGATCATTTAGAATAGCTATCTACTATAATCAAGTAGTAGACATCTTCTACTGGTCCTGCGAAATCCACATGTATTCTCGACCAAGATTGGTCTGTCTTTTGCCATGGTTTGTGGGTGATTGGTGGTGCTTTCATTTGTAGAAAACAACCTTTGCAGGAATCTACAAAATTTGAGATGTCTAATCCATATTTGACCAGTGTGTATGTCCGCATAAGGCTTTGCATCCTAGTCTTTCCTGGATGGCGTGTGTGAATATCTCTTAGTATTCGTTTCTGTAAAGTCTTTGGTATAACCACCCTTTCACTATATAATAGTACATTGTCAAAGAAGGGAAATATGTCCGCTATCTGTCGATGTTTCTCCGTGATCTACTATTTTATGGAGCAAATGAATTCGTTGTGGCCTTCGAATTTTATTTCATGTAGGGAAACTGGTAGTTGTTTAATCCCATTAAGCATCAGATTCTTGATCCCACTTGTTTCAAGAAGCTATCACAGTGTCTTCTAGTGGTTCGCTTTGACTTGAAACTGACCTCGACAATCCGTCAGCACGACAAATTTTTGTGAGGGAAACCAGTCTAACAAATGTATAGTAAAGTAAGATCGTACCCCATCTCCGCAAGCTGTATTCTGTATACACAGGTAGTCCCTTCTTCAACCTGAACATAGTTAGGAGCGGTTTATGGTCAGTTTGCAAATTGAACAATCTTTCATGCCAATAAGGATGGTACTTGGTTACTGCGAATATTATAGCGAGACCTTCGTTCTCGATCTGCAAGTAATATTTTTCCGAAGGTAATAAAGTGCGTAAAACATGCGACATGTGTAGTATGCAAGCGCCTATGCTATGAGAGCTTGCGTCGCTGGCAACTATGATTGTAATGTGTAAGTGTGGCACTATTTCCTTGTGCCACTGTTTCTAACACACTCTGCAGCATGGACGGGTGGTAAATTGTCCATGAGCGTAGAGATACAAAGAAATCCCTTCCCATAATTCCCTTGCTATCTTTCTCTTTCCTGCACGACCATCATGATGTGAGGACGCATATTCCGTCTCTCCGTAAAGGAGGGGGACACCCCCTCCCTCAACACTAGTTAGGGTAGGTTAGTTAGCTTTGAAAAGCCTATTGCTCACTTTTAAATTGGCTTTTGTAATATATATTGTATCTCTAATGTAAAAAAAAAATAGTTAGTTATATCTTATGTATATTACAATTGTGTCGCGTGTCATTTTTCTTGTGTCTGCCATGAATGCCTTCATAAATGTCTTAAGTCGAAAGGCGGCCCTGAGAACAAATAGATGAAGATTCCCACCAGAATGCCACCAGGGTGAAGAGATCATCTTTAGAAAAGAAAGGAGCCACACCCAGATCCAACATCTCAGGTATGATTTTCTTCTTACTACACATACCCTAATGACTGGTCCATCTTCATATCATCATGAGACCGCTTTAAGACATTTAATATAACACGTCTGTCGGTCACACCTCAGGGACCGGCTGATAGTGGTATATAAGAGATAGGTCTGACGTCAGTTGAATTTTGTTGAATAGCTCTTGGAATTCAGATGTCCATTCCCAAGTACTGTCTTTCTTCAAAATTTGTTAAACGAGGCCCGAAAATTATGCATGTTGGGAATAAATGACTGGTAATAATTGGCCAGTCCTAGAAAGCCTTGTTGTTCGGTGACGTTACCGGGAGTTTGCATGTTTTTTATTGCAGTTATTCTTTTTGTCAATTATGTATCTTAGGTATTTAATTTCTTCTAGGAAAAATTCGCACTTTCCTTCATTGACTTTGAAACAGAAATCCTGCATCCGTGAACATAGTTCTTGTATGTGCTCTTTATGTAGTTCCTTGGATTTTCTGATGATAATTATATCGTCCAAGTATGCAGTTGCGAAGTCGAGTCCGTCTAGCATAGTAAATTGTTTCTTGAAAACTCGTCAAAGCGACCTTGACCTCAAATGCTAGTCTCTCAAATGTGTATAGACCTCTGTGGGTGTTAATGCAAAGTAGCTTTGAGTTATTTTCCTCAACCGGAATCTGAGGATAAGCCTAACTGAGATCGATCTTAGAGAATATCTTACCTCCGTTCAGTTTCCCGAAAATCTCCTCGTGACAAAGCAGTGGGTTATGGAAGTCTTTCAAGACGATGGTTATCCAAGTAGAAAAATCGGCGCAAACGCGGATTTCTTTCGATTTCTTTTTGACTTATACGGCAGGAGCTGCCAATTGGCTGATTTCCACTTTAGATAAGATGCATGTCTGTACTAGTCTGTTAAGTTCCTCATTGATTTTCTCTCGGGAATGAATGGTACGTTCCTTTTTTCCTAAAAACTGGTTCTGTATCAGGTTTCAGTTCGAATTTGGCTGTTGCTTTCCTACATTTACCAAGGTCCGCTGTAAAAATTTCAGGAAGAAGCTTTTTTTTAGATCAGCTTGTTTTTCTGTAGAAACCGATTCTACTCTTTGTCAAAAAGTGTTGATCGGTACATCCCACAGATTAAATTCCTGAAACCAGTCGGTCCCAAATAAATTTTCTGTGGCATGTGTAGGTAGTTCTTCAAAATTTATTTTTCTACAGTTACCGTGTTTGCTGACTTGTCAGTTTTATGCATAGTCGGCCTATGTAAATTTCCCCACGTTTGTAAATTTATTATCGATAAGTCCAACCCTGAGTCTAATTGAAATTTAACTTCCTTGTCTAAAATTCTAAGACGTATTTTCGACTGTTATCTTTGTCTTTCTTATTCATTCTCGTCTGTTGCACCCAAAGTTTTCTTTTCCTCTTCCGTTTTAAGTGTGCGCTTTTGTGTCCTAGGTCTTTGCAATAAAACACATTCTTTGGTGCGAAAGGGACAATCCTTTCACCAATGTAAGTTTCCGTAGCGTAAACAGGGGTTGAAGGCATCTAGTTACCTTCTCTTTCGTGATTGAGTGGAAGATAGCGTCCAGTTTCCGTTCTATTTTTTGGAGAGTACTCCTTAGTTATTCTCTGCATGTTCTTTATGTGCGTAATACCAGCTTCCTCGATGTTCTTTGCGTCCTTGATACTAATAATCCTTTAGCAATCTTCCGTTTTTTACAGTTAAGCCTGGTTCACTTTCAAGTGTTGACAAAATTCTTCGACGGACTTCAGAGTCCCTTGTCGAAGTTAAACCCTGGACGAATATGAGGCACTGGAAATCATCCACACTCAATTCTGACAATTTGAAATCGTCACAGAGGTTGTTGACAATCGAGGCGAAAGTCAAGTAGTCTACATCGTCTTTTTTTTTTTTGAAAGGTTCAAGCATTTTTACCATTTGCACAACAGCGACGTCTTCGAGCTGAATAGTTCAGTTAGTCGTTTAATGGTTTCCGTAAGCTTTAGATCGCTAGTCTTTTGTGGCAAGATATAGTCGACGAATTTGTTGTGTTCCGTAGTCCTTAATTTGCTAAGTAGCAAACGGACTTTTTATTTATTATATTTTCGATATTGTACAGATCTTCATATCGTATGAAATACGTTTTAAACGTTCGCTTTTCTTCAGGACAATAAGTGAAATTATTTATTGTACTTAGTACCGCACTCTGACCCATTTGAAATTCAATTAGGCGTGTTGTCGTCTCTGTCACATCTTTCATTGTGTTTCATTTTATTTTCTAAAAAGAAAAGAAAATCCGTTTCTTCTAAGGGAATTTGTAATTTAAACGGAAGTCACAGCAAGGAAAAACTTTCATAAGTAATGGTCTAGTGTACTCTTCAGTAGCTGTAGCAGAAATGCAAAAATTATAGATTATTATACACTTATTTACTCTTTGACGCGTGTTTCTTTTGTCTCAGATATGCCAATAGTTCAAAAATGGAGACAGATTTTTGATTTACCGGAGAGAGGAACAAATAGTACAATATACAATATACAATATACACGATACCATATAAAACATACAATCTAAAACATACAATATGAAATATACAATATAAAATATACAATATAAAATATACAGTATAACACATACAGTATACTATATACAATTCGATTTGTGTTCAGCAAAGTTACGGTTTTACAAAAAAAAGTTGTTCCGAGCTCCTGTTTCCAGTAAGATATATTGTTTCACGAGCAGTATATTTTCTTACTCCGCGGGGAGCAAAAATCTATCCAGCACCAAAAAGAGACTTTATTTTAAAAGTGATGTAAAAAAATTGACCGGTGAAAAAAAAGTTTCATTTCTTTTCAGTGTGTGAGCGTGCAAAAAGTAAATGGGAAGAAAAACATTTTTTTTTCAAATCATCAAAAACAGAAAATGGTTTCCCAGCACGTAAAAATAATATTTGCCTTTTTTATCACAATTGTCTCTTTTTCTATTCTTCTACTCGGTACATTTTAAACAAACGACTAGTCGATCAACAATAAACACTTTGTCATAAAACAAGAATCATTTCACAAAATTCCAGTAACAGAAGATAAAAATCTTCCATTATAAAGTCCATGTGTAATTTGTATAAACAATTGGGTCTACACGTTCTACAGCAAATTAAAACAAGATTACTTTTTTTCTTCTTTTAGCAAAGCTCGAAAAAAGTTTCTTTAAGTAGCTAAATTTTAGTGTTGTAGTCATTTTTTGCACTGCAATTTTCCGTCGGTGAACTTTTTGGGTTTGTGTTGTAACTTAGAAAGTTTGCAATTGACCATTTTGCACGTGTGAAAGTTGAAAGTTTTGCGTGTGAGTTCTTTAAAAAAATTAAATTTTTTACATCCTTGTCGCCATTGCAGTGGAGCCGGAAAGGGATAAAGTAGGAACACGACGACTTCGTGAGAATAAGAACATTTATACCAAGAAAGGGTTAGTGGTACAGAAAAGGTAAGTAAGTCAGTGGGGAGTCGTCTCTGTACGACCCCTTGGATAGCTCTTATTGAGCGATCTAGACTTGCTTGTTATATGCCTAAGGGACAAGTCTATCTTCGCGGTTATAAGGATGTGTATGCGCCCACAACCATATCTCATAACCTTCTTTTTGGTCCCCCCGCAAAAGGAAGGTGGATCTGTAAATTCACAATTGTCTGTTTGTCTGTCTGCAATTTTCTCAATAATTTGAAACGTTTGACATTTTGCACGAACATTAAACATCATATGAGTAAATATTTTAACAAAAGGGATTTTACGGGAAAAATCTGGTTGTTTATCTAGGGGTGCGTTTGGGCTGAAATTGACACTTTCGTGTTTATTAAAAGAAATTGATGTGGATTTTTATAAAACATTTTCTAAAATTGTAACTAACTGATTTCTATATAATTTTTTTTATCTATACTTCGAGATAATCATTGGGTGTGACGCAGGGCCTCCTTAAGGCTTACAATAACAGTCCATTTTTGGGACTATTTTACAATATTTGTTTAAAATTTTCTGTGTATGTTTATCTAGCAGTTTTGCATGGTTCTAAAATCAAATGTATTTATGTTAAGGCCCTTGGGACTTTTGGTGCTAAATGGGGGGGAAGAAAAAGATGGAATGAGTCATTTCTTTTAGTGCATAATGTTGAACCAAAATTTACATATGTTAAAGACTAAAACTGCACAGTTTGTTCATTTTCACCAGGATTTGACGCCCTCGTGGGATTTGTGGTTAAATGAAGGCGAGGGGGAGCAAATGCTGAAAATAGTCATTTTTATGCCTCGTACACTATGCACTCACGGGCGGGGGAACCATGCATGATTAGCTTAGAAAAGAAAAGGAGGAAAACTATTTTATGCATTCTCCCTTTTTTTCATTATTGGCTCTTCTTTAATGATCCACATTATTTCACAGTGGACTTGTATAAAAGCACATTATATATATATATATATATGTGTGTGTGTGTGTGTGTGTGTGTGTGTATTGAGACGATATGTCTCAATGGGAATACGTTGCCTAAATATATCTAATATATATATATATATATATATATATATATATATATATGTATATATATATATACTAGCAAAAGTACGCGTCGTTGACTGGGTTACAAAGCAGCGTACACAAAATGGACTCTGATTTATGAAAGTATGATGGGTTATGAAAAGGAAAGGTTGTAAAGAGATAGCTTCGAATTGGGGGTATCAGAACTAAAGCAAAATATTATGAAAGTAAAAATAAAATAGACAAACCCCATAATTTGTTATACCATACCTGTTCACGCTGAAACACTTATCACAATATTCTGTGGATCTATATTAAAAAACTTTGTTAAACTTTGTGACATATTTCCATTCTATGGAGGTCTGACGCGAACGAACACCTCATAATTTTATTATACCATATTTCTTCAAACTGAACGATAATTATCAACGTATATTTACGTAGAGATGGATATGAAAAAGTCTTTATTAAAGTTTGTGCATATTTCCATTCGATGGAGGCCAGGCGCGAACGCAGACCACACAATATTATTATACCATCCCTATTTAAGTTAAAACATACTTAGCAAATTATTATTATGTACATCTATATCAAAAATACTTGTAAACGTTTTTTTTTTAATTTTTAAACTTTTTATTTCCATACTTTTTGGACCAGGTGCGAACGCAGAACCCATAATTTTAATGAACCACCGTTCTGCCAGATCAAACATACCCATTCCTGTGTCTCGATACATGCTCTATCATTATATATGATTAGTTTTCTATAATAGTCAACCATATAGGAGCCTATTCGTAACCGGACACACCCACACACACACACACACACACAGACATTCAGCTTTATATATATATATATATATATATATATATATATATATATATATATATATATATATATATATATATATATAGAGAGAGAGAGAGAGAGAGAGAGAGAGAGAGATAGATAGATATATAGATAGATAGATAACCAACCCTTTCCTTTTGCCATTAATTTGCTTGGAATTACTATTTACGATATTATCTTATATGTTCAATCTCATTTCATATCAAAAGGCCATTACGTACACACACACACACACACACACACACACACACACACATATATACATATATATAACTATATATATATATATATATATATAAACTACTTAATTTCTCGCATAAATTAATATACGAAAGTATAAATTCATGCGTAGACTTTAAGTGTTTACTTCAACAGTGCTCAACATATAGGTAGAGCTAGTTAGTAAGTTATAAAATATATATGGCGATTAAGCTACACTGAATATTCCGCGTTTCTTCCATATATTTTATAACTTACTACATATATATATATATATATATATATATATATATATATATATATATATATATATATATACATTAATAGAGAAAAATAGGTTGACAAACAGACAGTTAAGGAGAGAAAGAGAAAACGACAGTAAAAATGTGGAGAAAGATTGAGAGAGAGAGAGATATGAAGAGAGAAAAATAGAGCGCGAAATAGAAAATGGTAGAGAAATACCGATAAACATATACACGTTAATGTATATTCATAGAGAGCTGGGGAGTGAGAGAGAGGATGGAGGAGAAATTGAGATAGAGAGACGGAGAAAGATTTATTGATGAAATACAAACCATTCTAATGAACAAACCGACAAGCATGCTGAGATATAAAAAGGTAAATATATGCACAGAAAGATTTATATATATATATATATATATATATATATATATATATATATATATATATATATGTGTGTGTGTGTGGGGGGGAGATTAATGGATAGTTAGATTGATCGATAGATAGGTAGATACAGAGAGAAGGATAAAGAGAGAGAGAAAGAGAGAGAGAGAGAGAGAGAGAGAGAGTGATTGACCAACAGATTATAGAGACGGATACAGACAAACCGGGAGATGGATGATGAAAGAGACAGAGACAAAGAGATACAAAGACGTAAAGAGATAATGAGAAAGAGAAAGAGATGAAGAGGAGACAACTCCAAAGATGATGTGTTTAATCTGGAATGTTCAGGCTAGGGAGACATCATCGTCGAAATGACAAAAACGCAAATTATTTCCTTTTGTTTAACAAATCCCTGCAGGCCACATCCAGATTGTGGTACACAAATAATTGACGGGAAATAAACAAGGCGCAATGACAAAGAGACGTATGCACCTTTTTACCGTCTTCTTTTATTCCTACACTGATTCACATTGTGATATTAACACGGGTTTGTTAGTTCTTAGAATTTTTAATTGAAAATTATGAGTCTCTCTTTAGCCGGCTTTAGTTTATTATTGTTGCCGTCGCTGTTGTCGTTCTTTTCTCAACGATGCCATTGTTATTGTCGTTCTATTCTCAGATTGCATTGTTCGTGATGCCATCATTAAATGCGCATTCAAACGAAACACAGGCCGCCTCGTTCTGAGAGGGAAAAACAATCCACTCTTACAAAACAACAACGAAACACAGCTATATGATTAAGACTACGACTACGACTACGACTATGACTACTATTCGTTCCACTACTAATAATATTTCCGCCAGGAATAAAATTTACCATTCTCCCCTCTCCAATTTTCTTATTATTTTGTTTTTACTGGGGAGGGAGCATCCTAGCTGATTTCAGGTATTCAACCGCTAGTTCAGAAAATCAATTGAAAGATTTTGTTTAAATTTCTAACCGTTTCTTTTTAAATACAGTTGTTTATATCTCTGTTGCACTTGGTTCAACGAGTATATTGGTCGGTAGTTTGTTTATTTTTTTTGCATGATCCTGGTTGCACCCTTAATTATTAGATATTATACATCGTTCTAAAATTCCAGTTTCTTTTCGTGTCGTGCATATACCCTTTACCCTTTACATTCCCATTTATTTACCCTTTCAGCACTATATAGTCAAACACTATATAGCCAAGCACTGTATAGCCAAGCACTATATAGCCAAGCACTAGCTTCTTACGAGCTCTAAACCCTACTATCATTGCTCCTTTCTATTTCTATCTCCATATCATAATGCCACGTTTTACAACTCCGTTTTCTTAAATACATAGCTGTAAAAAATGCATAATCATAGTCTATTTCGAACTGTTAATTTGCTATATATTCTGAATATTTGTCAGATATTAAACCTATTTGCAGACATTCCAACGGAGATATTTTAAAGTACTCCATTGTGTCGCATTGTATACTAACTATATATTAATTGTATACTAACTCTATATTAATTGTATACTAACAATATACTAATTGTATACTAACTGTATATTAATTGTATACTAACTGTATACTAATTGTATATTAATTGTATACTAACGGTATACTATGGTATAATAATTGTATAATAATTGTATACTAATCGTATTATAATTGCATACTAATTGTATATTAATTGTATACTAACTGTATACCAAGTGTATACTAATTGTATAATAATTGTATACTAATTGTATTATAATTGTATACTAACTGTATATCAACTGTATACAAACTGTATAATAATTGTATACTAGCTGTATACTAATTATACACTAATTGTATACGAATTGTATAATAACTGTATACTGACTGTATACTAATTGTATACTAATTATGTACTAACTGTATACTAATTGTATACAAAATGTATATTAATTGTATACTAACTGCATACTAATTGTACTCTAACTGTATACTAATTGTATACTAACTGTATACTAAATGTATAATAATTGTATACTAACTGTATACTAATTGTATACTAACTGTATACTAACTATCTACTAATGTATATTAACTGTGTACTAATTATATACTAACTGTATACCATGGTATAATAATTTATACTAACTGTAGATTAATTGAATACTAATTGTATACTCATTGTATACTAACTGTATATTAATTATATACCAATTGTATACTAATTGTATACTTACTGTATACTAATTGTGTACTAACTGTATATTAATTGTATACTAACTGTATATTAATTGTATACTAACTGCATACTAATTATATACTTATTGTGTACTAATTGTATACTAACTGCATATTAATTGTATATTAATTGTATACTAACTGTATTAATTAAATACCAATTGTATACTAATTATATTCTTATTGTATACTAATTGTATACTAACTGTATATTAATTGTATGTTAATTGTATACTAATTATATACTAATTGTGTACTAACTGTATACTAATTATATACTTATTGCATACTAATTGTATACTAACTGTATATTAATTGTATATTAATTATATACTAATTATATACTAATTGTGTACTAACTGTATACTAATTATATACTTATTGCATACTAATTGTATACTAACTGTATATTAATTGTATATTAATTGTATACTAACTGTATATTAATTGTATATTAATTGTATACTAACTCTATACTAATTGTATACTAATTTTATACTAACTGTATACCAATTGTATACTAACTGTATATTAATTGTATACTAACTGTATACTAATTGCATACTAATTGTGTACTAATTGTGTACTAACTTCCGAGGCAAAATCTTACACCTCAATGCCAAGTGATTTACACTTACTTTTTCTTTAGTTATTATTAGTCATTTTCTTTAAACCATTCGTCACCAAACCTTCCCAGGCAGCCATTATTAGTCCTTTCTTATCATAGTAAATCGATAGTAATGTGTATTATCTTGTTTAATCTCCATCATATTACGCAGCGTTACCGAATAAAACACGTACCCTTTTCAGCCCAAGGGGAGACAACTACAATTACTGAGGAAGAGCTAAAAACCAAATACAAATTCTAACAACCACCTCAGACAATATTGCCGCCTGAAACAAATTCAAAAGAAATCATAAAACTTTATTATAAAAATTTTAATAGTAAGTATTGTTTTTTTGTACATAATCGAAAATGATAATCATATGCACTTTTATGTAACAATTTCTGACAAACTAATAGCCCTTGTGCCCCTTCGACTTCGATATAAATTTGAGCCTTCACTGAAGAGACTCTTGGGTTCTGGAAAGCCTTTTATTTTAATAGTTTTTATTTCTTCTAGCTACTAAATTTTGGAATCGCCCTGTTTCCTGCCTCCTCGACTGTACTGTCATGCAGAAATTTAAATGTAATGTAGACAGATATATCGCTCCCCAAGTTCATACTTAGTGCGGAATACACTCAACTTCTTAGAGTAGGGATAGGGAGACCAATAGAAAATCGACCAGATGAGGTTATTAACCAACTAGCGCGGCCGCAGCCGAGATTGGAATAATTACACGAGTTTAATTCAAATCTTGTCGGTAGCTAAATACTTGATGCTTCGTCAGGGCTATCAAGGGTATTTTTTTTTATCTTGACGCCATCACTAGATGGGGTCCCTACTACGGCTTAAGAGAGTTCCATTAATTCTCGAGAGAAGGATAAACCGCGCCAGTTTCTCAACCTGGTATTTTTCCTCGCGGTACATGCAACGCCTAGCCTTCCCAAATGGTCACCCATTTTGTACTGGGCAGGCACCACATTGCTTAACTTCGGTGATCTAGCGAAAACCGGTGTGTCAACGTGATTGTGCCGTATTGTGGGGTTATTAAACTGACATACCCATCTGCAAATGTAGGAAGAATGACCATATGGGGCAATATTACATTGTCTCAACTTTACCACCGAACCAGCGCATCGCGAAAGTTCTTGTAAAATACAAGACTAAACGAAAGGACTATGCAAAAACAACAGCAACAACAACAACAACAAAAACAACAACAAAAACAACAAAAACAACAACTAAATAAACGTGGGAAACTGATATGACCACGTGATTTAAAGACACTCAAATTGTAAGAAAGCATATAAACCTGTACTTCAGTTTGTACGATCAGAAAACGATTGCATTTTCAGTGTAATAGCGTACGGTGGGTTATTACTTCTTGTTACATACACCGTTTTACCTTTGTGTAGAGAAAGCAGCTGTGTGGAAGTAGCTTCATTGCCCAATCTTCAATGTAGCTCGCAAATTCGATTAGGTTGACGAGAAAGTTTATGCGGAGTTTTTAATTTTGATATTAAATTATGTATTTTCAAATGATGTCGTTATAGTAGCATTACTTTATATACCATTTTAAAGAGCGTTTTACGCTCTATCTTATCGTTTAAATGGCAATAGTTTTAAGCAATTATGTCTTCCTTTAAAAAAACGTGGAATGCAAGTTTGAAAAAGCAAATTCGCACATTTCCTCATTTCAATTCAAGATAGGCCGACAAGCTGCTGAAACAACTCGCGATAAAAACGAAGCGTTTGGCCCAGAAACTACAACTGAATGTACAGTAAATTATCAGTTTAAGAAATTGCGTGCCAGCAACGAGAGTCTTGAAGATTATGAGGGTAATGGTCGGCCATCAGATGTTGACAACGATCAATAATTGGATTAATCAAAACGAATCTAGACACAACTGTTCAAGTAATTGCTTCTGACTGACGTAACATATAGGAACGAGATTGGAAAGACAAAAATAAATTATAAATCGATGCCTCACGAATTAGACAACAACCACAAAAAAAAAGCCATCGTGAAGTGTCACCTTCCCGTCTTTCACGAAACAAGAACGATCCGTTTCTCGACCGGGTTATGACTTGCGATGAACACTGGGTTTGTTTACGACGACAGGCGACAGATAGCTGGCAAAGATTCACGACACTTCCTGAAGCCAGACTGTTTGAAGGTCTATGACCGGTTTCATCAATTACAGTTTTGTTTTATTGTATGCGAAACTATTACAGCGAGGAAATGCTGTCAACAAATGGCTTAAATGAATCAGATACTTCGACAACAATACCCAGGATTGGTAAAGACAATAGGCCCAATTCGCCTCCACGAAAATAGCCGGTATCAAGAACGTATTCATCGACTTCATCGTTAAGAGAGCGCAAAATGTTTACGTTACTGATGTAATTGCACTTGTTTGTGTTCGCAAAAGCGTGTTGATTCTAATAGTGTTTATTTCGATCAATAATATTTTGTTTGAACCGAGATATGTTTATCTGTATAACTAGCAGTTCCGACCGGCTTTGCTCGGGCCGTATGCACTATTTATAACTTGGCCTATGTGTGAATACACTTTATGTAAGATTTCATAGGGTTAGACCAAAATTTGTCTAAATAATTTCGTAGTGACCGCAGAGGTCATTTTCTAAAACTTTGACTCATATTTTGACCTCTTAACACTTGTTATTTTGGTCTCAAATCAAAACACAAAGTGTCACCCATGTCCAAGTAACCTATATCTAAAATTAAAAGTATATAGACCAAAAATTAACGGAGGAATTTGATAGAATCTGCAAAATTAAACTCTGTAAAATTTGACCTCTTGCCAGCCAAATTTTCGCCCCCAAAACTGATTAAAAGCTTGCCGCATGTCTGAATACTAGTTATGTATAAATTTCAAATGTTTGGATCATACATTGACTGAGTAGTTTGCTAGACACCGCAAAGGTCAACTCTTTCGAAAGCTCAAATTTTCGACCCAAACCGATAAAAACTTTTGTCAAATTTTCGAATACAATGTAAAATTTTAAATGTTTAGTCCAAAGATTGACTAAGAATTTGGTAGAGACCGCAGATATCATTTTTTTTTATTTTGACCCCAATATTGACGCCTTTACATTTTTGGGAGGCTTGAATTAAATTAAAAGTTAGACCCATGTCCAAGTATACAACATCTAAATTATCAAGTGTTTAGACCAAAAATTGGCGGAGGAGTTTGGTAGAGTTTTCAAAAATTAATCCTCTCAACTTTGATCCCTTGGCAGCAAAATTTTCGCACCAATCTAATTAAAAAGCTTGCAGCATATCTGAATATCCTTTGTGCCAAATTTCAAATGTTTAGAACGAAAATTAGCTGAGTAGTTTGCTTGAAACCTCAAAGGTAATATCCTTTGAGGTTTTACTCCTTGGCAGAAAAAAATTTGGCCCAAAATGGATGTAAAAGCTAGCTCTATGTCTAAACACACTTTTTGTAAAATTTCCAAAGTTTAGACTAAAAGTGGGCTGAGTAATTTGGTAGATACCGATGAGGTAATTTTTTTTTTAATTTTACCCTAAATTTGACCCAATGATATTTATTGTTTTGTGCTCGAATCGAATTAAAAGTTTGATCTATGCCCAAGTAACCTACATTTAAAATTTCAAGTGTTTAGACCTAAAATTGGCGGAGTTTGGTAGAGTTTTCATACATAAAATCCTTTAAATTTGACCCGTAACAGCACATTTTCTATCCGGAAACCGATTAAAAAGACTTTCCCACACCACTATAGCCCTTATATTCAGTCTCGAGTCTGACAGGGGATCTTGGTATTGAAATGTACACACACATACACACACACATATACAGACAGACAATTTCACTTATATATACACTAGCAGTTCAGCCCGGATTTGCTCGAGCCCTTTGTACTATTCATAAGTATACGTGAGTATGTATATATTAAAAAGTGTGCATATATACAGTAATGTATGTCTATATAATAGACCTATCTTAACTACTATAGCGAAAAGTTAGTAAAGACTGTAGAGGTAAACATTTTTTAAAACTTTGACACCGATTTTGACAGGCTTACGCTAATTGTTTTGGGCTCAAATTCAATTAAAATATTTGACCCATATCCGGGTAACCTGTATCTAAAATTTAAAGTGTTTAGACCAGAAACTGGTGGAAGAGTTTAGTAGAATCTCGAAAGGTCAACTATTTAACCCTTGGCCTCATTTTCAGCGAAATTTTCGCCACAAAAATTGATTGCTGTTAATAGTTTGCTAGAGACCGCAAATGTAAAATCTTTTAAACTTTGACTCCTTGGCAGTCAAATTTTCGAACAAAAATCAATTAAAAAGTTTGCCTTATGTTTGAATACACTTTATGTAAAATTTCAAATGTTTAGCCCAAAAATTGGCTGAATAATTTTGAAGAGACCGTAGACGTCAACTTTTTTTTATTTACTTAGATTCCAATTTTGACCCCTTAGCATATATCGTTTCGGGCTTAAGTCAAATTATACAATCTGATCCATGTCCAAAAAAACTATACCTAAAATTTAAAGTGTTTAGGCT
>NC_136523.1:58706286-58743786 GCF_053919585.1 Euprymna scolopes | reverse complement strand
CTTTCCGGAACAGGTTTCGTCTTTGTCTATGCATAAAGAACAATGTAAATATAAATATGCCTGTTGAAACTTATGTCTTCAATTCTCATTCGAATAGATATACAAGATGCTAATTCTCGGAAATATCTTAATTTTATGATTAAACTTTCAGGAACACTTTTTTATTGTCGTTCAATGTGGTTTATTCAATTTCAATTCAAATCTTTAATTTGGTGTCCGTCCGTAGTATGCCCCTTGAACCCTCTTTAAAATATTCTGAAGAAACATATATTTTAGGAAGGAGTGTTATTTACGTCTAATATTTTTTGTTGACGTTTCAAGAAATGGAGTACCTTTGACATTTTCTTGAAGGATTTCAACACATTTCATTTTGTTGCACACAACATAATTAAAATAAGTATAAAGTTTCATTTCATATTACTTTAGTCGACGATCTCGGAATTCAAGTAGGTATAATCATGGCGCTAACACATCGTCTCTATATGAGATACTTTGATATTTAATTATTCCATTTATTTCGTCTTTACTTATCAAACACTGAGTTAATAATGAAACTGATGACAGAATTATCCTCTCATTCAGTGGTCTTTTTAATAGGGTATAGCATATCTTACATAAGATCGCTTTGTCTTATTCGATTCCAGCACAAGAATTTATCTTGTCTGGTGGAGTATCCAGCTTTGTTCTGTTACTTAATATAACATCAGTTAGATAACGTGCACACTTCCTTGTTAAAGCCAGCTTGCTTATTTGGGTCATGAATATTATGTGATTTCTTGTAGGACAAAGCGTCTTTATATTAAGTTGCCTTGGGAAACCCTTTAAGGACACATCTAAGATAATTGCGGATAATGTCTAATACGCAATCATATTCTAATAACCCAATTATAGCGTCGCAGGAAAAAAATAAAAAAATAAATAAATCCGACTCGGCTTTTTTTCTGTTGTAGCAAAAAGTATTTCATAGCAGTACAGTCCACACAATGCTTCTTGTTTTTTTTTCTGTTTTTTCTTTTCGTCTGCCATGAGATTAACAAAGTCCCGCTGCCTTGATACCAACTTCAATGTTTCTTGACACCATCGTGAAGCCACACGTCCATCCAACCCTGCTGGTGTTTTCTTCCTGCCTGCCGACCGAACGCTGACTTTCTCGTCTCCAACTTTACACGCCCATTTTCCTCGACGTACACTTTGCTTCTCTCCCAACAACGTGGTGTCTTTTTTTTCTTTCCGCCTGCCACGCAAGCCCGCGCACACTTCTTAATTTGCATCCACCCATCCAGCGCGCCCGCAGCCGAGATTGAATTCAATACACGAGTTCGTAGTGCAATTCAAATCTTGTTGGTAGCTGAATACTCGAGGCTTTTCCAGGGCAATATAGGGTATTTTTTATCGTGACGCAATCACTAGGTGGGGTGTTTACCACGGCTTAAGAGGGTCCCGTCTATCCTCGAGAGAAGGATAAACCACGCCAGTTTCTTCACCTGGTATTTTATCTCGCGGTACATACCGCGCCTCGCCTTCCAAAATGGTCAACCATATTGTACTGGCCAGAATCAACGTTGCTTTACTTCGGTGATCTGGCGAGAACCGGAGTGTGAACCGTGATCGTATCGTATATCTAATCTCATATATGTCTAATTTGCATATGTGACTTTTCCGGCTACTGCTGTCTATATCTTTCAACTCCTGTTGATATGTTTCCACGCGATTATGAGCACCCCGTAACACATACGTTTGTGCCTAGCAACTGTTTTCCAAATTTATGATAATCATTTAATTAGCTTAAGATTAATCTGGTACATGCAAATATGACATATACATAGAAATAAGTAACTAAAATAAAGAATAAACAGAGAAACCGTTTTCAAATGTGCTTTAAGATGCAAATAAAAATAGTTTTATTTTATTTTATTCTAATAAATTACGGATTAAAACTCCCTCGGCAGACAAAGAGTTCTTAAATTTTGATGGTCTTTTTTCTCTTTTTTATTTACTCGGAAATATACCGTCCATCCAGGGGTGTTGTGTTATTCATGTCGCGCGAGCTAGTATTGTTAGAACTTTCTAGTTGTTGTTTTTTTATTATTACTAAGCCGGAAAGGTGTACGCTCGCCAAATATAAAGTTGAAAATCTGTCAGCAATTAGAAGTTGACCTCAATAACACAACACCCGGATTAACGTTTTACGTTCGAGGAAAAAGATAGATAAAAAAAGACCAACAAATATTAAAATAAAGCGTTCTCTGACGATGTATTTTAAATTCCAAATCAATTAGAATTTTATTTTATTTGCATCTATAAGCGTGTTATTCGTTTCTTCTATTTTTTTCAAGGTGCTTCTACTGGCCGACGAATTTTCAACTATATAACTATATATAAACAGGGAGTTACGCAGATACAAATGCAGTAAATAGGAAACCGTAGTATCATTTATATTACAGTCAACTGTCAGAGGGTCGATGTGAACTTAGATATTATTGATTGTTGTCTTTCACTTATCTATTAGATGGTTAACACTGAAAAGTGGAATCCCGAGGTTTACACTAATTTTACACTGAATAAATAGATTCAAATATAACATTGTATAGATCTTTTACAACTTTGGATATCCTACTATTTATTTTGTTTGTACTACGGTTTCAAAGCTGATAAGTAATTAATTCATTTATATTTGAAGCACAGAAGATGTTAATTCATGTAGAATAATATTTTTTTCAAATTTTTACGGTATATTTCTACAGCACCAAGGACTGGTACGATGAAGAAAGTATACCCTTTTTTTGGAATGTCTATTTCTTTCAAGTGGTTTAATATAAATACAGACATATTGGTATTCCTTGATAATTTTATGTATTTATATTATGCATATTATTTTACCGGTCGTTTATGCACCAATTGAACGTTTTGTTTATATTATGTGGACAGAGATGATACGCCGCCATTCTCTTGCTGGGTGCTGCTTTTTACGTCATCAGTGAAGAACTCGAAGACAGCGAAGATAACCTCATATGGAACTAATTAAGATTAAAAAACAAAGGGTTACAGAATTGTAAGGAATAACATAATTGAATATGTCTTCTTATTTCTTATTTTATTTGGTTATCGGCTAAATGTGACAGTGACAACTTTGTCTCAGCGGCATTAGGTTCAGATGTGGTTATATATTCTTATTTTGTTCAGTGGTCGCATCGACACAGAGATGCATTTCTGCGCGAAGACCGCCCATGCGAGTGTTTATATATATATATATATATATATATATATATATATATATATATATATATATATATATATATATATATATATATATATATTTATAATTAGTATTATAAATATCATTATTTAATTACTATCCCAAAGTATTACTATTATGGTCTTTATTAATTTTACTATGTTTAATCATTACAATAAATAAATAATTTACTTTTTACAAAATTAGTGATTTTTTTTTATATTTACACAGTGGTCACCACTTATCAAGGCTCGGAAGCCACTCAGGGATAAGGGTTATTGCAAGTACGTTACGTTAGTGCGGAGATTTATCTCCCTTAGATCGATAAAATTCTATTTTTATTTGAATGTAATTTTTCAAAAATAGTAGTTGTCTCCCTTTCTAAATTAATTATAATTTAAAATTCAAATATAGCGTTCCAACGATAATAAACTGACAACAGTACATTTATCAGCGTTTCTTTTAAAGTAATATAAATGATTATTTCAACCATTCTGAGACAACATTTAACAACATGTCAAAGAATAATTAGACTGAAATAATGACAACCTTTAGAAACAAGCGGCAAAAGGTATATATATATATATATATATATATATATATATATATATATATATATATATTATTATTATTATTATTATTATTGTTACAAATATTACAAATAGTTTTCTCTTACCTTATTTTTCTACCTTATTTTATTCTTATTTTATTTATCAACATAAATATTATTAACTTTTTTTTCTTTATTTCGTTTATTTCGTTTTTTTAAATATTTCCAAGAATATCTGCCTTGATACAAAAAATACTAGTTTTATTTTATTGCCTGTAACCCCCTCGATATTTTTGCTGATGAGTAGACTTTGTTTAAAGAAAATTTTTTATCAAGTTATAGTTCAAGTCATATTGTCTATTGTAATAAAAACATCGTTTCCGATCTATTGATTTTGTTTGTTTTCCTTTTGAAACTGATTTTAATACTAAATTATTTTTACTCAATATATATATATATATATATATATATATATATATATATATATACACACATATATATATATATATATATATATATATATATATATATATATATATATATATATATACGTTTAATACGTTTACGGAATATAACGTTACGTTTAATACTTTTACGGTATTTCTGTTTAAAATAACTAAATCTTCCTCGATTAAAATATAATATTTATGAGTATTTTACGACCGGTGAACGCCGTCTATCTTTTGACGATTAACTCACACACACACACAGACACACACATGTATATATATATATATATATATATATATATATGTGTGTGTGTGTGTGTGTGTGTGTGTGTGCGCGCGAGTGTTTTATTTTTTTACAAACAAATTGCTTGCGTTACCCCAAGCAAATATTGGTTGAAATACTTTAGGATCCACAGACGCACTGTTTCGCTGCATGACATATCTTCAGAGCGGCTAGACTAGCAACTATAAAACATGGACTATCCCGTCGACTTTGATGTATGAGATTCCGCAACAAAAATTAAGTTGTTCGGAAAACTACACAGATGATTTGTTTATTGTGATGACGATTTTGTGTAAAACCAACCACACTAATTGGTATTACTGGTAATCGTTGTCGGTGCAGATGACTGGCATAAAAGGAAGATACAATAGAAATCAGAGTTTACCTTTTCCTTGAGGCATGTCTAAACGAAAACTGGGAGTGCAACTCTCATAGTGAATTAATGCGCCCCCCGGTGTGAACCTGGAAATTTCTACGATTCGGCGCGGTACATACATCTAGCCTTCCCAAATGTTTGCCCATAAGTCAGACTTATTGTTGGTTAACTCTAGTGATTTGGCGAGAAGCGGTGTCAACGTTATTGGATAGTATATACTAGCACCTATATATATATATATATATATATATATATATATATATATATATATATATATATATAGAGAGAGAGAGAGAGAGAGAGAGAGAAAGAGAGAGAGAGAGAGAGAGAGAAAGAGAGAGATTTTATAGGAACAAAGAATTAATAAAACATGTCAAAACACATTAAGAAGAATTAAACACATATTTAATTTTCAAAAAGGAGACACACGTTGATTGCCCTTAATCCGCGGAATTTCGAAAGAAATGCGTTTCTTCTCATAAGAGGGTAGGAATTTGCAAAATGCGGAATCAGATTTGTCTTGCAAAGTATATAATGAAACAACAAGTAAGACATGAGGCTTACTAAAAGAAAGTTTCAGAATAGTGAAACAGAGGGAATGGGGGAAAAGAGGAACAATTATTTCACATGAATGGATGGTCCAGTGAAGAGTAGAGAAGACACGACGGTAAAATCCAAGAAAAGTTTGTAAAAGTCCGGTATCCAGAAGTAAAAATCCAAAGTAATCGCGTTATTTGAAGATATTTCGATGCCATCCAAAACTCAATATATTATAAAAAGATAAATAAATTGTGAGTAGAATGAAGAAACGGAGAGATTTCATTGCATTATTTTCGTAAACTTTATTGTAATTCATATTTCATTATATATGTATGTATATATGTATATATATATTTATACATATTATATATATATATATATATATATATATATATATATAGAAAGAGAGATAAATAGAAATAAAAGAACAAGAGGGATAGAAGGAGTCTCTAAATCATTAGTTATGCAGTTTGCATGGATTTTTTTTGTACTTTTCATTTTTTTCTTAGTAATAAGCTTTTTACTAATAAAAATGGAAATTTTTAGCCTTGGTATTTTACGCGTGGGCATTTTTATTGTCATGGTAGCCATATATAAATGATAAGCATTAAAAATATTATATATAGGGAAATTGAGAACAACACGTTAAATCCTATATATATATATTTTTTTCTTTTTACACAGTGATCACCACTTATCAAGGCCCGGAAGCTACTCAGGGATAAGAGTTATTGCAAGTACATTACGTTAGTGTGGAGATTTGATGAAGTGTTTATGAAGGGGGCGGTTCATTAGGAATTTGTTAACATTGGACTTGAAGACATCCAAGTTGTAGTCCGGAGGGAAGCTAGCAGACGGAACAGAGTTTCACAGGCGTGCAGTTCTAAAAAAGAATCTTTGTTCATGGAATCCGCGTTTTGATTTAGGCACAGATATAGAGTGGGGGAAATTTTTCACAGTGGATTCAGCTAGACGGGTGTTTTTCGTGAAAGATTGGCGAGGAGAGACCAGACATTGGAGTTCAGACGAGCACCTGTCATGGAAATAACGATAAAACAAGGACAGGCTCGCAACGTCTCTTCTGTGGGAGAGGGGTTGCAGGGTAGAGAAAAGGGCATCCCCCACTAAGCCACGAAGTCTATGTTGTACTCTGTCAAGGCAGGATAGGCTGTTTTTAGCAGCTCCTGCCCAGATATGGCAGCAGTATTCCATCTTTGGACGTACTTGGCTTTTATATAGATAGAGAATTGCATCAGTAGTGATATATCTTCTGGAGCGGTAGACGGATCCCACCATCTTTCCAGCGACCTTGGCAAAAACCTTGATGTACGTGTTCCATTTCAGATCAGGAGTAAAGGTCAAACCCAGAAGCTTGTCAAAACACGGGGCCTCACCCAGACAAGAGCTATCCATCTCAATTGATGCCAGATGGGAATCAGAGCGTTGATGATGTAAGGATAGGAGTTTGGTTTTGGATGCATTAAAGGTAACCAGCCACATTTTCCCCCACTGAACCACGCGCTCGAGATCAGAGGAGATAGAATCAGAGAGAGAGCTTTATAATTTACAGCCTTTGATGTGTTGCCGTAGTTGGTCGTGCCATCAGCAGATATGTCAACGAATGATTTAAGTATGTGTTTATGGAGGTAATTGATGTAGATCAGGAAGATAGTTGGGCCCAGGATTGACCCCTGAGGGACTCCAGCATATATATTGCAGGCCTCCGATTTTTGTCCATCTACCACTACTCTGATGAGCCTATCGGAGAGAAATGATTTAATGATTGAGAAAACAGTTCCAGTTATACCGTAGCTGGAAATATTGTGAAGTAGACCCTTATGCCATACCTTGTCGAAGGCCTGTGATATGTCAAGAGCAATTGTCCTAGAAAGGAAGCCTTTGTCAAGAGATTCACTAATCATGTGGGATATAACCGTCAGCACATCTGCGGTAGATCTTGCAGAGCGGAAACCATATTGTGTGTCAATAAGAAGGTTATTCCTGCTGAGATGGTTGACTATTTCTCTGTTTAATATGGATTCCAGCAACTTACTCATTACACACAGGAGACTTATTGGTCTGTACTGAGAGGGAGATGACTTATCGCCTGAATTCTTAAATACAGGGCAAACTGATAAGGTCTTCCAGCGAGTCGGAAAGCACTTCTCCTGAAGGCAGCGCTTAAATAGTTTCGTAAGTATGGGTGCAAGTTCTGGTTGAAGCGTTTTTAACACTATAGTTGGGATGCCATCAGGGCCAGTTGCTTTACTGGAATCTAGGTTCTTGATTAGCTTGGCGACCTCATGAACGGATATTTGTATGTTAGCTAGCTTGTTCTGTGTTATAGGAGGAAATATGGGGAGGTGGTGGCCTTCGTCGCATAGGGTAGAATTAGCTGCAAAGTTCTTTGTAAATAGGTTGGCCTAGTCTGACGCTGACGAGATGACCTCTGGTCCATTGCTTATGGTTGGGATAGAACGCACACTTCTGTTCAGGATCCTATTTGTTATTTGCCAATATATCAATATAAAGTTACATATCTTATCAAAAAATCAGATCGCGAAAAATAGACTTTTGATACTAAATTATTTTTACACCTCTTATGATATGCAAGTAATATTCAGGAATACATACTTTAATATTTCTTCAAGCAAAATATAGATTCCTATGAGAGACTTAAGCAACTTGATAGGATTTAGTTTTCTTTATAGTCCCAACTAGATTTTTTATAAAATTATGACACTTCTGGCAAAATTTTGTATTGGGTAAGCGATTGTAGAGTATAATAGATCAGAAAGCGAAGTTATGTTTAATTATATACAGTCATTAGCTTGTACAACTTATATTAACTCCAATTAGTCCAGAAAAAAAGGTTCAAGATTTTCGAATTAATTATGAAAGTGGGTAATTCATAAATGTCTTCTTTCTTCTAGTTGTATAACTTAAACCTACTAAGTGTTTATATTTCTTAATTATATACGAAATTGGCGTGACAAACAATTCTCCATTAGAAGATATACATAATGCGTTGTGCTACGACAAGCATATACCACAACTACTTTACTTGTTGTAAAAAATGACAGTTTTTCTACTAAAAATGTCAATTCCATTTATCTGTCTGCAATATTTATTATTTTTAAGCATTTGCCATTGATGAGAACGTCTGCAATAAATCCGGTAATAAAGTATTTAGTGCAGTGTCACTCTTTTTTTTTGATAAAATGTTAGCATGATTTCTATAAATCTATAGAAAAGACATTTAATTTTAATTCGACAAAATTTTAAACCTAATATGAAAGCGCAATATGAACTATTGAAGGCAACAAAATGCAAGTGGCTATATTCAAATACCGAACCTTGGGCGAAATGACGTCAAGGAGTGAGCACGTTCGAGGAGAGAATTACGTTAGCGACGTGGATGATATTTGAAAGCATGTTTAAGATCACATTAGAGAAGACGAACACGTAAGAGATGTAACATGCATAAAGAGAAATCACGCGTTGCGGGAGAATGTGTAAGTGAATGTCGTTATATAACAAAAAAGCCAGTTCTTATATAAGAAAAAAAAACAGTTCTTTTCTATTCTTTGCCTAATTTGCGTCTAACGTTACAACGTGTTGGGCAACCTTATACAGATAAAGCATTTAAACAATCTAATCAATCTTCGTATAGCTTATTTTCTAAAAGATTGTTTACATGTAAATCCACAAATATGGACTAACAACTAAAGATGACAAGATGGTATAATGGTATAATTTATTCAATAATTCGAGTGAATTTTCTAAAAAAAAAAACAGGTCTATTGCAAAAATTATGGAAAACAGTATAACATCAGGATTATATCAAACAGAAGATAAATGCTAGATTAGTGCTGCATACGCTTGGAAGAAACCATGTATAAGTTCGGGAGACATTTACACTGCACTCTGTGTTTAAAAAGGAAGTGTCCTCTATAGTATCAGATCTGACCGAATAGTTAATTGTAGGCATAGACTAATTCATACCATCTAAAAAATTCAAACAAAAACCTAACAGCCAGCCATGGTTTTTTCCATAGCTACCAACGTAATTGTTCTCCCCATAATGTGCTGCTGCTATCGCGCACAGAAATCACTTTTTCCATAGCTACCAACGTAATAGATGCACTGAGACTAAAGCAGCTTTCAGGACTGCCAGCAACCACTGTAAAAGAGAAATAAAAAAAATGCAAGAGAGCTATATGCCCAGTCCGTTAAATTCAATGTAGCTGATCAGCGGCTTGGTTCCCACCAGTTTTGGCAAATAACAAATAGGATCCTGAACAGAAGTGTGCGTTCTACCCCAACCATTATAATGGACCAGAGGTCATCTCATCAGCGTCAGACAATGCCAAACTATTTGCAAAGAACTTTGCAGCTAATTCTACCCCATGCGACGAAGGCCATCAAGTCCACATATTTCCTTCTATAACACAGAACACGCTAGGTAATATACAAATATCCGTGCATGAGGTCGCCAGGCTAACCTAGAACCTTGATTCCAATAAAGCAACTGGCCCTGATGGCATCCCAACTATAGTATTAAAAACGCTTCAACCAGAACTTGCACCCATACTTACGAAACTATTTAAGCGCTGCCTTCAGGAAAAGTGCTTTCCGACTCGCTGGAAGACCTTATCAGTTTGCCCTGTATTTAAGAATTCAGGCGATAAGTCATCTCCCTCTCAGTACAGACCAATAAGTCTCCTGTGTGTAATGAGTAAGTTGCTGGAATCCATATTAAATAGAGAAATAGTCAACCATCTCAGCAGGAATAACCTTCTTATTGACACACAATATGGTTTCCGCTCTGCAAGATCTACCGCAGATGTGCTGACGGTTATATCCCACATGATTAGTGAATCTCTTGACAAAGGCTTCCTTTCTAGGACAATTGCTCTTGACATATCACAGGCCTTCGACAAGGTATGGCATAAGGGTCTACTTCACAATATTTCCAGCTACGGTATAACTGGAAATGCTTTCTCAATCATTAAATCATTTCTCTCCGATAGGCTCATCAGAGTAGTGGTAGATGGACAAAAATCGGAGGCCTGCAATATAAATGCTGAAGTCCCTCATGAGTCAATCCTGGGCCCAACTCTCTTCCTGATCTGCATCAATTACCTCCCTAAACACATACTTAAATCATTCGTTGACATCTATGCTGATGACACGACCATCTACGGCAACACATCAAAGGCTGTAAATTATAAAGCTCTCTCTGATTCTATCTCCTCTGATCTTGAGCGCGTGGTTCAGTGGGGGAAAATGTGGCTGGTTACCTTTAATGCATCCAAAACCAAACTCCTATCCTTACATCATCAACGCTCTGATTCCCATCTGGCATCAATTGAGATGGATAGCTCTTGTCTGGGTGAGGCCCCGTGTTTTGACAAGCTTCTGGGTTTGACCTTTACTCCTGATCTGAAATGGAACACGTACATCAAGTCTGCTGCCAAGGGCGCTGGAAAGATGGTGGGATCCGTCTACCGCTCCAGAAGATATCTCACTACTAATGCAATTCTCTATCTATATAAAAGCCAAGTACGTCCAAAGATGGAATACTGCTCCCATATCTGGACAGGAGCTGCTAAAAACAGCCTATCCTGAGAGAACAAAATAGACTTCGTGGCTTAGTGGGGGATGCCCTTTTCTCGTCTCGTCTGAACTCCAATGTCTGGTCACCCCTCGCCAATCTGTCACGAAAAACACCAGTAATGATTATGTGCCCAGTAATGATTATAACACTATGATCAGGGCATATATATATATATATATATATATATATATATATATATATATATATATATATATATAGTCTTTAGTGATTACATCTATATATATTGTGATTATATATATATATATAATCACGATATATATATATATATATATATATATATATGTATGTGTGTATGTAATAACTAAATACCATATCTTCCTTTTTATTTTGATTTTAACTTGAATCATCTGAGGATGCGGGCGAATAAGTTTTAGCCTGTCCGTCGAAACAATTTGTAATTAAGTTAACACACTTGGTGTTATAATAATAATAATAATAATAATAATAAAAATAATAATAATAATAATAGTAATATATGCATATATATATAAATGGTACAATATATATATGTGTGTGTGTGTGTGTGTGTGTGTGTGTGTGTGTGCTATTATACTAAAAGAACCTTCTATGTGATGAGCTGAGGGGTGCGTTCCCCGAGACTTCTAAATGGCGGGGACGATTATTTTCGAATTTCTGTGATAAGTTTCGATAATCGACTATCAGAAAAAAAAAAACAAGCGATTTTTGCTAAAGGTAACGCCTAATGCAGTCGAAAATCACAAGTGATATCAAGTTTTATTACTACACGAGCCAGAATGCCCGAAATCATCAGCGGTGCCTTGAGAATGCATGTTGCTCTTTCGAGCACAGTTTAACCATGATACTTGACTTTTGCATTTTAAACTTTAAATTAAGTGATTATTAAGAAGTAATTAGATAAAATTAACAGTAGCTTCTCTACAGTGCAATGTAAAATACAATGTATTGTGGATCAAGTCACTGCGAGAAGGCATGTGAAACTTCATTCCGGTGCATTGCAGAGGCTACCTTAAAAGAACAGGCAATCGAATTGATTAAAAATGGGAGATATCACTGATTCTGATGACAATAAAGTATAAGATGGTGAAAAATTTCGTTGATCATCATTCATTGCCGAACAAAGTCGGGTCTCCCTGTTACTATGTGTATACGACGCATGTACATTTAAAGTACTTAACACGTTTGTAGTGTTTTTGTAGTAGTAGAAAAAATAGATATGAAGCAAGAAAGCTTATAAGGAGCATTCAAAATTAATCTTTGTAGGAAATTACAAGACTAACGTGTGTAAAATTTACGATTGCTTTTATGTATTGCAACGTTCATGCCCACGATATTAGCCTTGTAATTTCATTCAGAACATAAGATATATGTTTCCGTGTGCCCTATATATATATATATATATATATATATATATATATATATATATATATGTGTGTGTGTGTGTGTGTATGTGTGTGTGTGTGTGTACGTGTGTTTTTGTATATATACAGACTGAGCTAAAAAAAACTAGTTTATTATATTCAAATCATCATATCAAAACACAAGAGTTTTTGGCCTTTTTTTTCTCCGTTCCACGGCTTATGTTCTAGATAGCCTCCATTTTACTCCTGTTTTTTTTTCGGGGGGGGGGTCACCCTGTATATGTGTATGAATATATATATATATATATATATATATATATATATAAATTGAGATAGAGTGAGAGAGATATGTATATATATATATATATCTATATATGTATCTATATATATTTATATATATATGTGTGTGTGTGCATATATATATGTGTGTGTATACATATATATATATATATATATATATATATATATATATATATATATATATATGAAATGTGTTGTCAAATTAAAATATGCGGGGAGATAACCAATTATTAAGTAGACCTAGTATAGAATTTAACATGATTCGGGAATCGTTAATTATAAATAATAGATAATATATAAAGTTATAAGTAAAGAAGGACAAATTTTGAGAGCTTAAGTCCTGTTTTTTAATATATATATATATATATATATATATATATATATATATATATATATATATAAAGCATGTCATATGCTACTGGTACCATGTAAGCCAGTACTAACTACCTCATGGTCGGGTCACCGGCGACTAAACTGGTTCCCCCACTAGACTTGTTTGGTGAGGAAGCTAGATAGTCTCCCTGAACGATTAAAAACAAGACCTTCCAAAGGGCGAATGAACACTTTTTCGGGGTCAACAGCCAACTAGCACTGTGTGTGTTTGTGTCTATGTATGCATATGTTGGGGTGGAAAGTTCTCCCATAAGCCGTGGCGGAGGCAACGTTTTTAGGAGAAGTAAATCTCTGATTTAAAAAAATCATAAAGCGGGAGACTAGTAACTGCAATAAGCTGGTCTGTAGTTTAACTTGTTGCTGGCTATATTGCTCTTGCTTGTTGCTGGATCTCAACATTTTGAACCAAGATAGAGACTTAGCTGTTGTACAAAGCTAAGTACAAAGCTAAGACTCTGTAACATCATATGTGGGTGGATACTCCTTCAGGCATTTGTCTATAAATGTGGTCCTATGGCAATGGAACAGTTGGGATGCGTAGAGGTTTGAAATGCTGGAAGCATGTAATAATTGATCGCAATGACGGTCTTCAGTGTGAGGCCTGCTTGAGCGTATAAATTTACCGGTAGGACTTTAAAAAAAGTCATTTTTGAGCTCATGGACTTCAAGTGTCAGAGGGGGTGGCACTCGTCTGACAAGACGTTGCAACCATCATATATATATATATATATATATATATATATATATATATATATATATGTATATATATATTCGAAAGGAATGAGGAAATATGAGTAGATAATACGCCATTTTGCGAGATATTTTTTATTTACTTTTGTATCATTTAAATTATTTCTGATGCTCTTTTTTCTCAATCGTATAAATCCGCAACAGAAATCGATAAGAAATATTCCAAACATTCTTCCGCATTTATTTCCATTCCAATCCATAAATCCACAGCTGACAATTTCGAAATGGATTCCAATTCCCATGATCCATTCGACATCTGCGATGGATGTCCTTGATAAACTCCATCTTATTTTCTTCTATTCGGCACAAGAGAATCGGCCATTTTGTTTTTATTTCCATTCATACACAATAACTTTTTTTGCAGTATTCTTCTAACTCTCGGCTTTATATAATACCTATCGTATTTTTATATCAGGCTATTTAGCATAAAATACACATTAACTAGAAAATGGATACAGCACTCTAATCTGACACATAAGGGCACTATATATTTTATACATCTTTTATGTTGTATTCCAGAAGTTAATTTGAAGATACTCTTTAGACCTTATGTCTAGAATATTTATTATTAAATTTGATTCTGATCTCTTAAATAATTTCCATTTTAATTAAGATTAAAGCTTGAGGTGAGAATACTTCGTTCAAAATCCCCGCCTGAACTACCGTGGGGCCATGAGTTAGAAAATATACATTGATGGCATTTCCAAGTTTGCCACATTTGGGTTGAGGCATCTGCTACTTGAATTTTACTCTTAGACACGGTTCTAAAGCGAGTCCCCAACCTAATACGTCCTGCACTGTTAGCTAAGAATCAACCTCTGTTCCATCGACGAAATTTTGCATCCCTCTTCCTATTTTACAATTATTTTAATGGAAGTTGTTCAGAAGAACTACAATTCCTTGTACCCTTGTCGCAGTAAATACTTCCTGCAAAGCCGACAAGCTACAAACCCCAACCCCCACACAGTAGAGATACCCAGATGTTAGAGCGCCTTCTACTTAAATAGTTTTTTTTCCCCTAGGACAGCTAGACATTAAAATCCCTTTCTGGGTTCCTATTTCGTTGACTTACTGACATGCAGATGTTCAAGTGTAATGTAAACAAACGTCTTGCTGCTCAACTCATATCCCTCTTCCATCAAAACGGCACTGTGCATTGTTTTGGGTGAAAATGCAGATTCAAAAAAAATATGGAACATCTAATTTTTTACCAACGCCTCGGACATTGTTTTTCTATTTAATAAAACTATATTAAACAAAGTCTATGTTTTTACTCCTTCAATTTTACAGTTGTTATACTTAATCAACAAAGATTGGTTGATTTGTATGAGTGTACGAATATATCAAATGAAAACATGCCTACTATTTTAAAGATTCCGATATTACAACACAACAGAAACTGACAGTCGAAACAATCTTTCACGAAAAAAACCGTCTAGCTGAATCCACTGTGAAAAATGTCCCCCACTCTTTATCTGTGCCAAAATCAAAACGTGGATTCCATGAACAAAGCTTCTTTCTTAGAACTACACGCCTCTAAAACTCTGTTCCGTCTGCCTGCTTCCCACCTGACTACAACTTGGATGTGTTCAAGTCCAACGTTAACAAATTCCTTATGAACCGCCCCCTTTAGTAAACACTTCATCAAATCTCCACACTAACGTAATGTACTTGCAATAAACCTTATCCCTCAGTGGCTTCCGGACCTTAATAAGTGGTGACCACTGTGTAAAAAAAAAATTTAAAAAAATATCCTATGATCATGGTTTAAGGCACAGTTCGTCCTCGCCATCGTCAGAATAGTGGAAAAATTTTAGTATAAGAACTATGCTGTTTGTGAGTTTGGTTTCTAGTAAGGCTATCCATGTCAGTGAATTTTCGCAGTAAGCAGTATTACGACCGATACACGGCTCACAAAGATTTGCTGAAAATCCAGTTGTCGGTATCGGAATGCCTTGTCCTTCAGCAATATTATTCCTTCAACTTCCAATACTGAGCGTATTTGCTCTAGAACCCGCGAGTACGAAACCTGTAATTTTTCAATTAACAATAGCTCCGACAAATAGAGACTCCATTCAGAATAGCAAGTCAGATAAGTCTGAAATAAATAGAATAGCACCTATTTAATATGGGCCAAGTGTAAATTTCTATTACAAAAAAATTATCTTGTATTAATTAATTATATTCTTAATGATATTCCTCGAAATTTTATTCTAAAAAAAATAATCAGGCAGATTGTACAAATTTATCACATTTTAAATAACAATAGAACATTAATATTAACTCTAAATTTAAATTTAAATTGAATTTAAAATTAAAAATTTAAATTAAATTTTAAAATCAAAATTTGAAGTGTATAAACTGTGCCCATCGCTTTATTGCAGATTACAAAATAATCAATATTTCAGTAAATATAAGTTATAAAAAGCTGAAAAGTACACCATCCAAAGACTGTATTAAGGTGAGATAAATCCTAAAATTTCATCAAAATTCATGTCATATTTAAAAAGTTATGTTATTTTTTTAATATTCAAGGAATTTTCACCGTCCATCGCTTTATTGCAAGTCTTCTAAGATAATGTTTTAGCTCAATAAAACAATACCAAAGCATCATAAATTTATATTGAACACATTTTCTGGGGAAAATTAACAAAAACAAAGGCACATCCCGAGGGCTAAGTGTCAAACAAATTAATCATTTGTCCACATATCCCCCATGTTTTGAAATTACATTAAACAACCTTTTGTCCACCGAGGAGGTCAATTGTTTGATCTGAAATGGAGTAATGGTTCTGGCAACGTCGACTATTTTGTTCCAAAGGGCATCCTTCGAAGAAAACTGCTCTCCTCCCTCATAAACTCATTGTTTCAATATTGCACATAGGTGTTCGATGGGATTAAGGTCCGGAAAACACGGTGGCCAGGACATGAGGGTTTCTCCAACAAAGCCCTGAGATCCAAGGAAGGATGTAGTTGCCCTAGCAGCATGAGATGGGGCATTGTCATGCATAAAAATAATCTTAAAACGACGTGACAAGGGAAGATCATCTAGCCATGGTAACAAATTCTCATTTAGAAAGGCAGTGTAGGCATTGCTGGTGAGCTTGACACCTTCTGGCACTCGGAATGGTCCACATAGCTTATCCCCAATAATTGCCGCCCAAAACATTATGCCTCCACCTCCCTGTTGGCGACGAAATCTATAAGGCGTTGGAGTTCCATTTGGATTCCAAACTTTGGCCTATCCGTCCGGTCCATCAAGGGTAGCACGAGCCTCATCTGTAAACAGAACATTTTGGCAATCCATTTTCATATATTTTTGTGCCCAATCCAGTCGTTTTTCTTTGTGGGTTTGGCTCAATGGAGGGCTTGGAATAGGATTGATGTTCCTTGCCATTTCATTCAGTACATTGCATCGGGCTTGTCTGGACCTTGGTATGACTCCAGCCCTCGCAAAAATTGTTGCACTGGTGCTGTTTGGGTTGCGCACAATCTCTCTACGAATTGTTCGAAGATCGCGATCAGAAAGGTTCATCCTTGTGCCCTTATCTTTCCTGGACTTGATGTTGGGGTTCTTGACGAATGTAGCTAAAGTTCGGGGATCCCCTTTTAGTTCTGTGGCTAAATTTATGATCGAGAGTCCTTCTGCTAGTCCTGCAATAATCCTATGCTCCTAGGTAGCTGTTAAACGTCCTTTTTTTGGCATTTTATGAGTCCTGCAATAAAGCGATGGACGGTGAAAATTCATTGAATATTAAAAAAATAACATAACTTTTTAAATATGACGTGAATTTTGATGAAATTTTAGGATTACTCTCAACTTAATACAGTCCTTAGATGGTATAATTTTCAGCTTTTCATAACTTATATTTACTGAAATATTGATTATTTTGTAATCTACAATAAAGCGATGGACACAGTTTATTAAACAAATTAATGTCGTCTTTATTTTTGCACGAAGTGGATTTTTTGCTTAAAAATGGTACACAATCTTATCAGAAACCTTAAAATTACGGCGTTTTATTTAACAATTCAATATAATAAAACAAAAAAGTTAAATAAAAAAATATATTGAGGTTTTGTCTTTTTTCTCGTCTCAGTTTTTAAAGAATGTTTTTTCTCTGTGTATACAACTTTTCAAGCATTCGCTCCGCCCATTAAAACAGCTTTTTAATGGATCATGAATTAACCGTAGAATGTTGTACGTATTGGCATTCCAAAGCGAGCGTTCTTTCAATGCTGGGGAGTATGAGGGTTCGTGTTCAATTTTCCTCCATTTCATTTTCTTTTTAGCTTCAACACGCGGGTTGCTAAGCTTGTTCTAATCTTTGTTGTTTAATCTCTAAAGGAGTTCATATGTAAATAAAATATTTGTTTGAACGAACTTTGCGTCATTCCAATGCATGTTTCAGGCATGTTTGTAGATTGGTCAGTGAATTGCCGTCTTTTAGTAGGCACTCATTTCCGCAAGAGCGGCGTTTAGAGATGATGGGCTTAATCGATAATGTTGTCGGGTAATTAACTTTTACAGTTTTGCTATAAAAAATTTAATGTTGCCTGTTATTTTGTGGGAACATTTATCCAGAAACCCAAGGAAAAAAGGCCCTACTCTAGTGTTCGTAACCCTAAACCTAACCCTAACCCTAACCCTAACCCTACTCTAGCTGAGTGAGACTGCAACGCATTAAGCTATGTGCATGCAAACATGTCTTTTTTCTATTTTTTCCTTTTTATTTTCAGTCCTTTTCTATGACTTTATTTATGTGCATACAATTGAGGAAACATAACCATGTTCAGTTTACTATCAAAGGAGAGCTCATAAAACTTTTAAACTACTTGCTCATTTTCTCTTTCTTACGAATCATCAAACAATCAGGAAAATGTTTATACTTTTGATATTTGCTTATTATTTTTTTAATCAAGGCTTAGAAACAGACTTCCGTGGGGGGCACGCATTAGCATCCACGCTCCAGCAAGTGGTTTGTGTTTTCCTGATTTATTCTTAAATTTCAACTGGATCACAGACGTCTCAAATGTTTATGAACGCATCGTAACATCAAATGGGTCTTCAGGATTTTATTTTTAACCTATGTTACGACTTCAAAAAAGCAGGAGAGTCTGCCTTGCTTGCTAATTGTTTCCATATCTAGGTCACTTGTCCTTTTATATGTTGATGCGAAATGTAACCAAGGAATTCTTTCACTATTGACCTTATCCAGCTATCTGCTATTTAAAACAAAATCACAAGATTTTTCACACCTCATTGGTAAAAAAAGGTCAGATTCTATCCACATATCCATTTTTCTGATATTTCACTTCTTTTCCAAATTTAGTTAGTCCTCAACTAAACTGTCTCTTTTTAGTCAGAATTCTCAAATACAATATAATACAGTATTCCCAATACAATTCTCTCTCCCATAAGATCGAGAGTTTCCAGGCAACCCCAACACACAATTTCCAGTGCGTCGAGCCAACCGATGGCAATAAGATTTTTCATCTCATAATTCATACGGACTTAAATAGAGATCCCTACTCATCTCTGGCGTGATTGACTATCTATGAGTTCTTTGTGTTCTATTAAACATTATATCTCAGTGTAACCAGTTGATTATTAATCCATAGGTCTAATTGCTCTATTCCAGGATTATGGTCATCCCTTCAACCACTATCTTAAAAAATATGAACTTAGAACCAAATTATATTCAGCCTCTTATTTATTTATATATTTTTGTTGTTGATTATGAATCTGTTTGGATTTTATGTTCTCGCAAAATCCATTTTTATGGAGCAATTGTTATAATATGACACTGCGTGTTCGAACACATCGGCTTTAGAAGAAACTCTTTATATTTTTGCTAACATTAGCTACCATATTTTTAACACTGTGGGTGGATGGCATGAACCTTTATTTATATAATCAAAATTCTCATTTGGTTTATTGAAATATTAAGAATTTTTTTTTTTTTTTTACTTTGAGGTCTAGTGTTGAATCTAAGATGTCTACTTTATATAAATTAGTCATTATTGTTATCTTAAAATCAATCTTCTTGAAAAACTTGACCATTATAGTCCTGGGAAAGGCATACTCCATCATCTCTATACAAATTAAAAGAATGTTTTTCAGTAATAAAAGTGCAACTTCATCACAGACGTCTCAAATGTTTATGAACGCATCGTGACATCATATGGGTCTTCAGGATTTTATTTTTAACCTATGTGACGACTTCAAAAAAGCAGGAGAGTCTGCCTTACTTGCATAATTGTTTCCATATCTAGGTCACTTGTCTTTTTATATGTTGATGCAAAACGTAATGTTTTTTTCCCAACATACCTGATTAATCGAAGGGTACAAATCCACAATGTAAGGGTGGGTAAATCTGCATCTGTCTGGTTCGGTTCTGCTCGACTGAGTTTGTATTAACCTTTTATATATTTAACTGATCCTCAATTGTATAATACGTTAAAGAAACTTTATTTTAATAGTTAGCTCAATTCCATTAATTGTTTATTATACCGGAATCATTTTAATGGTTCTATTTAGAAATCTTATTTTAAAGTAATTTATTTTTTAATTTAATGTAATTCATTTTGAATTATTAATAGCTTACAACAGTTGCGTTTAAACGAGAAGTTATTTATTTAAGCAGTGAGAGTTATTTCCCGCTTAATATATGAAACTTACTTCGCGTTTCATTTTCATAGACCAGGATGATGCGTTTTATTCTTCTCAAAATCAAGCATGCTATCACTTTTCGTAACAAATAAGGGTATTCTGTGTATCTTTTATAGTATGCGACTCGTGTCCCTGCCCGATAATATGCTTGAAACCGAGTAACACCGGATATATACAGCAAGTATGGGTACACACACACATACATACATACACACACACACACACACATATATATATATATATATGAATATATTATTTTGTCATTTATTCACTATATTGCTGTGTAATGATATTGAGCTTCTTAAATAAGCATTACATTATTATTATTATAAGGAAATAAAATATATTTCCACAGAATATGTATGTATATATATATATATATGTGTGTGTGTATGTATATGTGTATATATATATAGGTGTGTGTGTACGTGTGCGTGTTAAAAGTATGATGGATAGAGGGATAACGTATGCACAGTAATGCATTTATCCCCATAACAATGTATGTGCATACTCAAATTCGTATGTGCGTCATATTCTGTTGCTACCTATTAGCTATTTGCATCTTAACGATAACCATTTAACTGCAAGCAATGCACACAGTAAACTTCGCATATCTCTAATCTTAAGAAAAAAATGTAACGGCGAATCATCCCACTTAAATGAATAATCTTTGATCTTGCAGATCCGCGTTCAAGACGAGATTTTATAAAGACAAGTTCCCCAGCGACAATTACCGTCGAGAACAACATTCCTCAACAATATAGATATCTTTTTTTTTGTCAAGAAAAAATAGAAATAGCACAACGCGTCGTAAACGAAAGGGATTCTCTTAAGATACGTCCTTCTAATCTGTTCCTATAACGATGACCAAGTATGTACACATATTTATTATTTGGTTCAGTACGAACTTACCCATCAAGGCCAAAAGCAATTTTGACGATAAAAGTTAATGGATTGTCAGTCGAATGGAGAAAAATATTATAAGATATAAATAGACGATGTAAAGGGTAGAATTAGCTGCAAAGATCGTTGCGAACCTCTCTGCTTTATCATTATTTTTATAGCAAGTGCTCTTCTAAGCTTCAATCTATTGCCCCCCTTCGCCAAACTTTCACACACAAAAAAAAAACTGATCCGGCCAAAACAATTATCAATAATTTCCCACGCTCGATATATGTGTCCTAACCTAGAATCCATGAACAAAGCTTCTTTCTTAGAACGGCACGCCTGTGGAACTCTATTCTGTTTACCCGTTTTCCAGTTGATACAATCTGATTGTCTTCAATGACAACGCAAACAAGTTCCTTATGAACCGTCCCCCTAAGTATTCCAATTTCCACAATCCCTACTACTTACGTTTACTACGCTATGGTCACATTGGCTAATGTATACTCATTAACCCTTACCCTGGTGTGGTCCCCGTGGATCTAAATTAGTGTGCCATTTACTCTAGCAATGTTGAACCAACCTCTTTTTAAAGAAGTTTCTAGGGAAATATTACACTCAGAAGCCTTCCCCAATCACATATAGACTTCGTTCTCGGAGTTTATTTTATAAAAATATATTACCTTTTTTTAGTTTTACAACTGGTTACCTACGTGATATGTAACAGGTTAACATCGGGTAACTTCGGTATACTACCAAGAAATAATCTGTTTAAATCATTATAATAATTTCTAACAATGTATAAAACTTATTTGTTGATGTTGGATTTGATTACGATGGCAGGAAAGCAGTACTACAATGACTTTCTTAAAAAATATAAAGAAAAGGTGCTGAAACTTTATTTACGTATGTACATATGTACGTTTTACGGGAGAGAAATAACTCTAACTTAAGAGAGAAAGTGAGAGAGACAGAGAGATTGAAAAGGCAGATAGACGGCCATTCTCTTAACTAAGCTATAAATGTTAACTATAAATAAATAGATGCACAACTAACCTATAAATAGTTAACTATAAATAACTTAACTAACCTATAAATAGTTAACTATAAATAAATAGATGCACACGTCGAACAAAGGTCATTAGAGGAATTTCGCTCTTTGCAATTATCAAAGCCTTCAGTTCAGTGGTTACAGAATTGTTAGCAATGTGTCCTGCGTTAGGCTGACTAAAACTTTCTCTTCTTTGTCAAACTCTATATCCGTGACAATGCGTCAAGTCGATTAACTTCTCTTTGCTTTCCTCTATATTCAATCTATTTGCCATCAAGTAATTTAGCAAAACACCTGTTTCTTTTAATTTTTCTTAAGAACGATTTTATTTCGGAAACATCGTGTTATTTTGATCTGTACGTAGTTCCATTTATGTAATAATTAATATTGGCTAATAATAAACGCCCTTTACGTAGACCATCCATTATGCAACTAGAATCACTCTTCGATAACCTTCCGTTTGAAACTAGGAACAGTAACAAAGAAAGGAAAATCCTTACCAGATGTGGTAATAAGACGATTTCTTGCTGTGAATGATATATAAATAGGAACCAGCGATGGAAGTTTAGATGAGCAATTTGCATTGATTTTTACTAATTAATAACAAATTATAAAGGCCAAATGTTATTTGAGGGTGCAACATTTTGAATTAATCGTATGACGGTATTCGCTTCTGTATCTTTTTTAACATTCCGAAAGGTGCTGGCGCGAAGTTGCCACACATTAGTTTGTAAACTAGATAAGGCACTTCAGTCAGTGAAGGAGTAATCCTTTCGGAATGGGGAATTTTATTACTTTTATTACTGTTATTACTGTTATTACTATGTTTAATCCAGACTGACCATTTTAGATAGCTAAATTTTATCCATACATAAAACAGACCTTGTTTCTTACTATGCTATATCATTAAATCATTTCTCTCTGATAGGCTCATAAGAGTAGTGGTTGATGGACAAAAATCAGAGGCCTGCAGTATTAATGCTGGAGTCCCTCAAGGGTCCATCCTGGCCCCAACTCTCTTCCTGATCTACATTTATGATCTCCCTAAACACATACTTAAATCATTCGTTGACATCTCTGCTGATGACACGACCATCTACAGCACGACATCAAAGGCCGTAAATGACAAAGCTCTCTCTGATTCTCTCTCTTCTGATCTCGAACGAGTGTTTCAGTGGGGGAAGACGTGGCTGGTTACCTTTAATGCATCTAAAACCAAACTCTTATCTTTACATCATCAACGCTCTGATCCCCATCTGGCATCAATTGAAATGGATGGCTCTCGTCTAGGAGAATCCCATGTTTTGACAAGCTTCTGGGCTTGACCTTCACTCCTGATTTGAAATGGAACACGTACACCAAGTATGTTGCCAAGGTCGCTGGAAAGATGGTAGGATCCTTCTACCGCTCCAGAAGATATTTCACTACTGATGCAATTCTCTATCTATATAAAAGCCAAGTACGTCCAAGGATGGAATACTGCTGCCATATCTGGGCAGGAGCTGCTAAAAACAACCTATCCTGCCTTGACAGAGTACAAAATAGACTTCGTGGCTTAGTGAGGGATGCCCTTTTCTCTTCCCTGCAAGCTCTCTCCCACAGAAGAGACGTTGCAGGCCTATCTTTGTTTTATCGTTTTTTCCATGGCAGTAATCGTCTGAACTCCGATCTCTGGTCCCCCCTCGTCTATCTTTTACAAAAACACCCGTCTAGCTGAATTCATTGTCAAAAACTTTCCCCACTCTTTATCTATGCCTAAATCAAAACGTAGACTCCATGAACAAAGCTTCTTTCTTAAAACAGCACGCCTGTGGAACTCTGTTCCCTCTGCCTTCTTCCCACCTGACTACAACTTGGATGTCTTCAAGTCCAACGTAAACAAATTCCTGATGACCCGCCCCTTAAGTAGACACTTTAAATATCCACACTAACGTACTGTACTTACAATAACCCTTATCCCTGAGTGGCTTCCGGGCCTTGATAAGTGGTGATCACCTTGTAAAAAAAAACTATGCTCTTGTGGGGAAGCAAGTAAATAAGAAAATATAAAATATTTTAGTAAGCCATCAAATAAATGAGTGCATAGCACTCGGTGTATCGAATGCCATAAATAGAAGAGTACAAATTTATAAACTGAGCAAAATTGAAGAGAGAATTAAATAAGGAAATCCGTCGCAGATGTGAAAAATGATCAGCGCAATGGTTATTCATTTCAGCTGCGAATTTATGGATCGAAATGAATAGAAAAATGAGACATATTATTTATCAATTGAGTTTAGATGTTCGGTCGATTGGGAAAACGAAGAACGATTATAAACGTTATATTTTAAATAAATACTTTACATCTGTCACGCATTCAGTATGAATATTTAAACAAAGACTTACCAAATATCAAAGACAAAAATTCCTCGAGGGGATGCTTTAATGATATTTTATTAATAATATATTGCTTTGTTTCCTGATAATAGCCATTCTTTTCTCCACCATTCTCTCCTTCAACCTTCGCTCTTTTTTCCTAACTAAAAATATTTGCCCTTTTCTTCATGCTTTTATATATGTCGCTCTGATTTCTTTACATCATTCCATTCATTCCAATAGTGGTCTCATCTACTTTTCTTTATTTGTAAAGTTTATCTATTACGGCGGAATTCGCATACGATTATGATGTCATCCACTGTACAGGATAGTGAACAAGAAAAAAAGATATAATGATAACAGAATTGTATATGCACACGAGTGTATGCACTGCGTTAAAAGGAAAAACAAAGTTATGCTCTGCAGTGTTGGCATAAATGTCTCTATAACTCCATATAGGTACTAAGTTAATTTTAATTCTCATGTATAAATTGATGTATCATGACGTAAAAAAACAAAAAAACAAAAAGATTACAGCTGATGATAACTAAAATTTTATTTCAGACCTATCTGACTTGCTATTCTATTTATTTCAGATTTATCTTGCTTGCTATTCTATTTATTTCAGATTAATCTTACTTGGTATTCTATTTATTTCAGATTTATCTGACTTGCAATTCTATTTATTTCAGATTTATCTTGCTTGCTATTCTATTAATTTCAGATTTATCTTGCTAGCTATTCTATTTATTTCAGATTTATCTTGCTTGCTATTCTATTTATTTCAGATTTATCTTGCTTGCTATTTTATTTATTTCAGATTTATCTGAATTGCAATTCTATTTATTTCAGATTTATCTTGCTTGCTATTCTATTTATTTCAGATTTATCTTGCTTGCTATTTTATTTATTTCAGATTCATCTGACTTGCAATTCTATTTATTTCAGATTTATCTTGCTTGCTATTCTGTTTATTTCAGATTTATCTTGATTGCTATTTTATTTATTTCAGATTTATCTGACTTGCAATTCTATTAATTTCAGATTTATCTTGCTAGCTATTCTATTTATTTCAGATTTATCTTGCTTGCTATTCTATTTATTTCAGATTTATCTTGCTTGCTATTCTATTTATTTCAGATTTATATTGCTTGCTATTCTATCTATTTCAGATTTATCTTGCTTGCTATTCTATTTATTTCAGATTAATCTTGCTTGCTATTCTATTTATTTCAGATTTATCTTGCTTGCTATTCTATTTATTTCAGATTTATCTTGCTTGCTATTCTATTTATTTCAGATTTATCTTGCTTGCTATTCTATTTATTTAATATTTATCTTGCTTGCTATTCTATTTATTTCAGATTTATCTGACTTGCAATTCTATTTATTTCAGATTTATCTTACTTGCTATTCTATTTATTTCAGATTTATCTGACTTGCTATTATATTTATTTCCGATTTATCTTGCTAGCTATCCTATTTATTTCAGATTTAACTTGCTTGCTATTCTATTTATTTCAGATTGGTCTTGCTTGCTATTCTATTTATTTCAGATTTATCTTGCTTGCTATTCTATTTATTTCAGATTTATCTGACTTGCTATTCTATTTATTTCAGATTGGTCTGACTTGCTATTCTATTTATTTCAGATTTATCTTGCTTGCTATTCTATTTATTTCAGATTGGTCTTGCTTGCTATTCTATTTATTTCAGACTTATCTGACTTGCTATTCTATTTATTTCATACTTATCTGACTTGCTATTCTCTTTATTTCATACTTATCTTACTTGCTATTCTATTTATTTCATACTTATCTTGCTTGCTATTCTATTTATTTCAGATTTATCTTGCTTACTATTCTATTTATTTCAGATTTATCTGACTTGCTATTCTATTTATTTCTAATTTATCTGACTTGCTATTCTATTTATTACAGATTTATCTTGCTTGCTCTTCTATTTATTTCAGATTTATCTTGCTTGCTATTCTATTTATTTCAGATTTATCTTGCTTGCTATTCTATTTATTTCAGATTTATCTTGCTTGCTATTCTATTTATTTCAGATTTATCTTTCTTGCTATTCTATTTATTTCAGATTTATCTGACTTGCTATTCTATTTATTTCAGATTGGTATTGCTTGCTATTCTATTTATTTCAGATTTATCTTGCTTGCAATTCTATTTATTTCAGATTTATCTGACTTGCTATTCTATTTATTTCAGATTGGTCTTGGTTGCTATTCTATTTATTTCAGACTTATCTGACTTGCTATTCTATTTATTTCATACTTATCTTACTTGCTATTCTATTTATTTCATACTTATCTTACTTGCTATTCTATTTATTTCATACTTATCTTGCTTGCTATTCTATTTATTTCAGATTTATCTTGCTTACTATTCTATTTATTTCAGATTTATCTTGCTTACTATTCTATTTATTTCAGATTTATCTGACATGCGTTTCTATTTATTTCCGATTTATCTTACTTGCTATTCTATTTATTTCAGATTTATCTTGCTTGCAATTCTATTTATTTCAGATGTATCTTACTTGCTATTCTATCTATTTAAGATTGATCTTACTTGCAATTCTATTTATTTCATACTTATCTTACTTGCTATTCTATTTATTTCATACTTATCTTACTTGCTATTCTATTTATTTCATACTTATCTTACTTGCTATTCAATTTATTTCATACTTATCCTGCTTGCTATTCTATTTATTTCAGATCAATCTTACTTGCTATTCTATTTATTTCATACTTATCTTACTTGCTATTCTATTTATTTCATACTTATCTTACTTGCTATTCAATTTATTTCAGACTTATCTGACTTGCTTTTCTATTTATTTAGACTTATCTGACTTGCTATTTTATTTATTTCAGATTTATCTGACTTGCTATTCAATTTATTTCATACTTATCTTACTTGCTATTTTATTTATTTCATACTTATATGACTAGCTATTCTTTTTATTTCATACTTATCTTACTTGCTATTCTATTTATTTAATACTTATCTGACGTGCTATTCTATTTATTTCAGATTTATCTTGCTTACTATTCTATTTATTTCAGATGAATTTTACTTGATATTCTATTTATTTCAGATTTATCTGACTTGCAATTCTATTTATTTCAGATTAATCTTGCTTGCTATTCTATTTATTTCAGATGTATCTTGCTTGCTATTCTATTTATTTCAGATTTATCAGACTTCCTATTCTATTTATTTCAGATTTATCTGACTTGCTATTCTATTTATTTCAGATTTATAAGACTTGCTATTCTATTTATTTCAGATTTATAAGACTTGCTATTCTATTTATTTCAGATTTATCAGACTTGCTATTTTATTTATTTCAGATTTATCAGACTTGCTATTCTATTTATTTCAGATGTATCTTGCTTGCTATTCTATTTATTTCAGATTTATCAGACTTGCTATGCTATTTATTTCAGATTTATCTGACTTGCTATTCTATTTATTTCAGATTTTTCTTGCTTGCTATTCTATTTATTTCAGATTTTTCTTGCTTGCGCTTCTATTTATTTCAGATTTGTCTTGCTTTCTATTCTATTTATTTCAGATTTATCTGACTTGCTATTCTATTTATTTCAGATTTACTTTGCTTGCTATTCTATTTATTTTAGATTTATCTTGCTTGCTATTCTATTTATTTCAGATTTATCTTGCTTGCTATTCTATTTATGTCAAATTAGTATGACTTGCTATTCTATTTATTTCAGATTGGTCTTGCTTGCTATTCTATTCATGACAGATTTATCTTGCTTGCTATTCTATTTATTTCATACTTATCTTACTTGCGAGTCTATTTATTTAAGATTGATCTTACTTGCAATTCTATTAATTTCATACTTATCTTACTTGCTATTCTATTTATTTCATACTTATCTTACTTGCTATTCTATTTATTTCATACTTAACTTACTTGCTATTCTATTTATTTCAGATTTATCTGACTTGCTATTGTATTTATTTCATACTTATCTTACTTGCTATTTTATTTATTTCATACTTATCTGACTTGCTATTGTATTTACTTAATACTTATCTGACTTGCTATTTTATTTGTTTCATACTTATCTTACTTGCTATTCTATTTATTCCATACTTATCTTACTTGCTATTCAATTTATTTCATACTTATCCTGCTTGCTATTCTATTTATTTCAGATCAATCTTACTTGCTATTCTATTTATTTCATACTTATCTTACTTGCTATTCTATTTATTTCATACTTATCTTACTTGCTATTCAATTTATTTCAGACTTATCTGACTTGCTTTTCTATTTATTTAGACTTATCTGACTTGCTATTTTATTTATTTCAGATTTATCTGACTTGCTATTCAATTTATTTCATACTTATCTTACTTGCTATTTTATTTATTTCATACTTATATGACTAGCTATTCTTTTTATTTCATACTTATCTTACTTGCTATTCTATTTATTTAATACTTATCTGACGTGCTATTCTATTTATTTCAGATTTATCTTGCTTACTATTCTATTTATTTCAGATGAATTTTACTTGATATTCTATTTATTTCAGATTTATCTGACTTGCAATTCTATTTATTTCAGATTAATCTTGCTTGCTATTCTATTTATTTCAGATGTATCTTGCTTGCTATTCTATTTATTTCAGATTTATCAGACTTCCTATTCTATTTATTTCAGATTTATCTGACTTGCTATTCTATTTATTTCAGATTTATAAGACTTGCTATTCTATTTATTTCAGATTTATAAGACTTGCTATTCTATTTATTTCAGATTTATCAGACTTGCTATTTTATTTATTTCAGATTTATCAGACTTGCTATTCTATTTATTTCAGATGTATCTTGCTTGCTATTCTATTTATTTCAGATTTATCAGACTTGCTATGCTATTTATTTCAGATTTATCTGACTTGCTATTCTATTTATTTCAGATTTTTCTTGCTTGCTATTCTATTTATTTCAGATTTTTCTTGCTTGCGCTTCTATTTATTTCAGATTTGTCTTGCATTCTATTCTATTTATTTCAGATTTATCTGACTTGCTATTCTATTTATTTCAGATTTACTTTGCTTGCTATTCTATTTATTTTAGATTTATCTTGCTTGCTATTCTATTTATTTCAGATTTATCTTGCTTGCTATTCTATTTATGTCAAATTAGTATGACTTGCTATTCTATTTATTTCAGATTGGTCTTGCTTGCTATTCTATTCATGACAGATTTATCTTGCTTGCTATTCTATTTATTTCATACTTATCTTACTTGCGAGTCTATTTATTTAAGATTGATCTTACTTGCAATTCTATTAATTTCATACTTATCTTACTTGCTATTCTATTTATTTCATACTTATCTTACTTGCTATTCTATTTATTTCATACTTAACTTACTTGCTATTCTATTTATTTCAGATTTATCTGACTTGCTATTGTATTTATTTCATACTTATCTTACTTGCTATTTTATTTATTTCATACTTATCTGACTTGCTATTGTATTTACTTAATACTTATCTGACTTGCTATTTTATTTGTTTCATACTTATCTTACTTGCTATTCTATTTATTCCATACTTATCTTACTTGCTATTCTATTTTTCATCCTAATCTGACTTACTATTCTATGTATTTCATACTTAGCTGACTTGCTATTCTATTTATCTCATGCTTATCTTATTTGCTATTCTATTTATTCATGTTTATCTGACTTGCAATTTTATTTATTTCATACTTATCTGACTTGCTATTCTATTTATTCCATACTTATCTGACTTGATATTATATTTATTCCATACTTATCTGACTTTCTATTCTATTTTTTTATACTTATCTGACTTGCTATTTTATTTATTTCATACTTATCTAACTTGCTATTCTATTTATTTCATACTTATCTTACTTACTTTTCTATTTATTTCATACTTATCTGAATTGCTATTCTATTTATTCCATACTTATCGTACTTGCTATTCTATTTACTTCAGATTTATCTGACTTGCTATTCTATTTGCTTTATACTTATCTGACTTGCTATTCTATTTATTTCATACTTACCTTACTTGCTATTCTATTTATTTCAGATTAATCTTGCTTGTTATTCTATTTATTTCATACTTATCTGACTTGCTATTCTATTTATTTCATACTTATCTGACTTGCTAATCTTTTTATTTCAGATTTATCTGCCATGCTATTCAATTTATGTTATACTTGTCTTGCTTGCTATTCTATTTACTTCATACTTATCTGACTTGCTATTTTATTTATTTCATACTTATCTGACCTGCTATTCTATTTATTTCATACTTATATTACTTGCTATTCTATTTATTTCATACTTATCTGACTTGCTATTTTATTTATTTCATACTTATCTTACTTGCTAATCTATTTATTTCATACTTATCTGACTTGCTATTCTATTTGTTTCATACTTATCTGACTTGCTATTTTATTTATTTCATACTTATCTGACTTGCTATTTTATTTTTTTCATACTTATGTAGCTTGCTATTCTATTTATTTCATACTTATCTGACTTGCTATTCTATTTATTTCATACTTATCTTACTTGCTATTTTATTTATTTCATACTTATCTTACTGGCTAATCTATTTATTTCAGATTTATCTGACATGCTATTCTATTTATTTCAGATTTATCTGACTTGCTATTCTATTTATTTCATACTTATCTGACTTGCTATTCTATTTATTTCATACTTATCTGACTTGCTATTCTATTTATTTCATACTTATCTTACTTGCTATTGTATTTATTTCAGATGTATCTGACTTGCTCTTCTATTTATTTCATACTTATCTGACTTGCTATTCAATTTATTTCATACTTATCTTACTTTCTATTTTTTTATTTCATACTTATCTGACTTGCTATTCTATTTATTTTATACTTATCTTACTTGCTATTTTATTTATTTCAGATTAATCTGACTGTCTATTTTATTTATTTCATACTTATCTGACTTTCTATATTATTTATTTCAGATTTATCTGACTTGCTATTCTATTTATTTCAGATTTATCTGACTTGCTATTCAATTTATTTCAGACTTGTCTTACTTGCTATTTTATTTATGTCATATTCATCTGACTTGCTATTCTTTTTATTTCAGATTTATCTGACTTGCTGTTTTATTTATTTCAGATTTATTAGACTTGTTTTTTTATTTATTTCAGATTTATCTGACTTGCTATTCTATTTATTTCAGATGTATCTGACTTGCTATTCTATTTATTTCAGATTTATCTAAATTGCTATTTTATTTATTTCAGATGTGTCTGACTTGCTATTTTATTTTTTTCATACTTATCTGACTTTGTATTTTAATTATTTCAGATTTATCTGACTTGCTGTTTTATTTATTTCAGATTTATCTGACTTGCTATTCTATTTTTTTTCAGATTTATCTGACTTGCTATTTTATTTATTTCAGATGTATCTGACTTGCTATTCTATTTATTTCAGACTTATCTGACTTGCTATTTTATTTATTTCAGATGTATCTGACTTGCTATTCAATTTATTTCATACTTATCCGACTTGCTATTCTATTTATTTCATATTTATCTGACTTGCTATTCAATTTATTTCAGACTTATCTGACTTGCTATTCTATTTATTTGAGATGTATCATGCTTGCTATTCTATTTATTTCATACTTATCTGACTTGCAATTTAATTTATTTCAGATTTATCTGACTTGCTATTCTATTCATTTCAGACTTATCTTATAGAAGAGAAATATAAACGTGTTTTGTATAGTACAAATAGAACAAGTACAAAGTTAAATTATACTAATTATTAGTATTCGAATTATCGCTTCAAACATTTACAAAATCATCTCCCTTAGACTACTTTAGAAATTGAGTTAGAATAAACTATTTCTATTTAAGACCGGAAAAATTCAAAATTAATGAATTTAATAGACTTTTTTTATTTCAGAGATGAAGCGATAAGTAATTCACATATATTAGAATGAATTAGAAATAACGGAAATATTTGTTTACGTTTTTACGAGGATGGGCAGGGTTCCATCGGGCAACGCTGGTTAACGGGTCCGCTAGTTCAATGTTTTTAAATTCTTGATTAATACTATTCATTGTTTTGTTTATGAAGCCTGTCACATGTCCACTAAATAAAACATAACATATGCAAATGCATGGCAAAACGCCTATATTTAAAAATTTGAAGATTTTGTTTATCTTACTGTTTATTCCTTTCGACATGCTAAAATATTCAATTCTTGACGACACCTGTTTCATACCGCAGAAACACTTATATAATTATTTTGATACGTTTATATATTTTTCGCCCTGATTATCTAAAGAATAAAAACTCATTACCCAAAGAATAAATAATTTGGGTATGATTACAGAAATCAGAAGAGTAGTTGCTGTGTGTTTTATGATATTTACGCGATCTTTTATATATATATATATATATATATATATATATATATATATATATATATATATATATATATATATATATATACATATATATATATATTCATTCTATTAAAAAATAATATATAAATATTGTTCTATTACAAATTAAAATAAATATTTTTTAGAAATTTAAATAATAACTTAATTTAAATAATACGTTCCAAAAATGTGCGGCGACTACAATATAAACAATGGCAGATAACCTCTATCTCTCAGGTAGTCAGGAGTAAAAAAAAAGAACGGCTGATAAAAAAACTATCTTATATATATATATATATATATATATATATATATATATATATATCAATTATAGAAATAAAGGTTCATGCCATCTTCCCACAGTGTTAAAATATATGGTAGATAAAGTTAGCAAAAAAAAGTTAGTATGGTAGATAACGTTAGCAAAAAAATATAAAATAAAAAAAAATATTTATATGTGTGTGTGTGCGTGTGTGTGTGCGTGTGTGTGTGTGTGTCTGAGTATGGGTATGTGTGTGTGTGCGCGTGTGTTTCTTGTATATGAATATACTTTGTAAGATTAAGTAGAGTGAACATTACTGGAGTCTCCATTATTGTGAAAGCGTACAAAATAAGAGCGTAATATTTATTTATTACCTATTTCGCGAGAATTTTTTTTTTTTGTTTTACACAGGCACCATCACATTATCAAGGCAAAGAGGCCACTCGGTGATAAGGGGTATAGAGTGTACAGTAGAAATTGGATAATATAGTAATCAATTAAGTAAATTTGTTAACTGATATGGAACGGCTAATCAAGAACTTGTTTACGTTAGACTTGAAGACAACCATATTGTAGTCGGCCGAAAAGCAGGAAAACGGAAGACAATTCCATAGGCTTGCAGTTCTAAGAAAGAAGCTTTGTTAATGGAATCTGCGTTTAGGTTTAGGCACAGATAAAGGGTGGGGGCTTATTGTTTTAAGCTAGACGAGTGTTTCTTGTGAGAGTTTGGCGAGGGAGGACCATAGACTGAAGCTCAGTCGAACACTTTCCATGAAAATAACGATCCATCAGAGTAAAACTCGCAACATTTCTTCTATGAGATAGAGGTTGCAAGGAAGACAAACGGACATCTCCTACGAGGCTACGAAGTCTATTTTGAACTCCATCAAGGCAGGACAAGTCCTTTCTAGCAGCTCTTGCCCAGATGTGGCAACAGTATTCCATCCTTGGACGTACTTGTCTCTTATATAGATAGTGAATTGCATCAGCAGTGAAATATTTACTGGATCGATAGAAGGATCCCACCATTTTTCCAGCGGCCTTGGCAACAGATTTGATGTACGAGTTCCATTTAAGATCAGCAGTAAAGATCAAGCCCAGAAGCTTGTCAAAACTTGAGGCCTTCTCAAGACGCGAGCTATTCATTTCAATTGATGCCAGATGTGGATCAGAACGTTGATGATGCAAAGAGATAAGCTTGGTTTTAGATGCATTAAAAGTAACCAGCCACTCCTTTGCCCATTGTACCACGTGCTTAAGATCAGAGGAGAAAGAGAATCGGAGAGAAGTCGTCTTACTGTCTTAGATGTGCTACCATAAATGGTAGTGTCATCAGCATAAATGTCTATAAATGATGTAGGGATGTGATTTGGAAGTTCATTAATGTAGATCAGGAAAAAGTTGGGCCAAGGATGGATCCCTGAGAGACTCCAGCATTAATACTGTGAGCTTCTGATTTTTGCCCATCAACTACTACTCTTATTATTCTATCAGAGGAATGATTTATTAATTGAGAAGACATTCCCACCTATACCATAGCTAGAGATAATTGTGAAGTAAACCTTTATGTCATACCCTATAAAGACCTTAGATATGTAAAGAGCAATTGCCTTAGAAAGGTTTCCTCCGTCGAGAGATTCGCTAATCCTATGAGATATAACTGTAAGTACATCTACTGTAGATCTAGCAGAACGGAAGTCATATTGTGTGCCACTAAGAAGCTTATTTTTACGGAGATGGTTGACTACTTCTGTATTTAACACAGACTCCTGACCTGCTAGTATATATATATATATATATATATATATATATATATATATATATATAAAGGAAGAGATAGAAAGTGAGAGAGAAAGTAAGTGAGATACACACACACGCATATATATATATATATATATATATATATATATATATATATATATATATATATATATACATATTTGGCAATGTATATGTGTGTGTGTACTTTATTTTATAGAATTTAAATATTTTAACGTGTTCTGAAAAGAAAAATGAAAGTGGTCGAAAATCTCTAATCACAATCTCTAACCCCCTTAAAACAGAGGTTGGCAAAGAATAATATATAGGTCTTATCTACACAGTAAAAATTTATAATGAAAACAAAAATTGAATAAATTACAATATTTTTAACCTATGTGTCACTGATCGGCATAAATTAAAAAAAAATATCCGAATGTGTTTTCACATCTATGGAAAATAGTGGCGTGCGTTTTACTGTTTATCCTCTGTTGAAAAGTTCCTATCTTTGAAAATTCATAGTTTAAGAATTATAATTCCTCCGTGTAATTTTAAGTGATTAATAACTATTCTTATTTTGTTTATATTCATTTTTACTATATTTCTAAGTGTTCCATCTTGTAATTCGAACTGTCATAGTGTCATGATATTTTTTTAATAAAACGATACTATTAAGCTGCTTAATTTTATTGTGCCCACGCGCACACACCTACTGCAGGTATATATATATATATATATATATATATATATATATATATATATATATATATATATACGTATATATATATATATATACGTATAAATATAAATTAATATATATATATATATCAATGTATATGTATATACATATATATATATATATAAATATATGTATCAATATACATATAGCAATATATATATATATCACTACTTATCAAATATGTGTATATATCAATATGTATATATCAATACATATCAATATGTATACATAATATCAATATATATATCAGTACATATTAATGTATATATATATCAGTATGTGTGTATATATATCAAGATATATATATATCAATACATATAAGTATGTATATATATATATATCAATATATATATATATATATATATATATATATATATATATATATCCAGACATATATATATATATATCAACACATATCAATAATTATATATATATATCAATATGTATATATATATCAATACATATTAATATGTGTACATATCAATATGTATGCATATATATATCAAGATGTATATATATCAATATATATATATATCAAGACATATATATATATATATCAATATATATATTAATGCATATAAATGTGTATATATGTACATATATATCAAGATATATATATATATATCAATATCTATCTATCTCTTTCTCTTTCTATCTTTCTCTCTACATTATATATATATATATATATATATATATATATATATATATACAATAGCGATAAAACATCTGAGACATTGTATTTTTTTCAATTTCTCCAGAATATTCGGGGTGATTAAAACTAAACTTACACACATTTAATATATTGTTGATGCACCGTAATGATGGCACTTCATTATAAAGTATAGAAAAATGGGCGTTTCAATTTTTCTTTCTTAAAATTAAAGTGACCAAACTGTGGTACAAACCAAAGAAAATAAATTATTGTGGACTATGTAGTTGATTGGTCCACTTTTTTAAGTACGAAAATGACGAATAACTCGACTACGTCACTTTGATTAACAAAATATTAAACAAAAATAGCACACCCATTGCTACCGAAAGTTGTAACTGTAGAATTAAATCAAAATGCCCTCTTAAAGGAAATTGTCAAATTACTTCTGTAGTGTACCAAGCAACTATTTCTACTAAGGAAAATCCGAATGAAAAAAAATATTACATAGGAATGACAAATAACAATTTTAAAGAAAGATTTACCGGTCATAAGTGCTCTTTTGAAAATAATGAGTACAAAAATAGAACTTCCTTGTCTAAATATTACAATGAACTAGTAGAGCAAGGTTACTCCCCAATAGTAAATTGGAAAATTTTAAAGAAAGCGAAAACATGTTCATCTTTAAACTCGCCTTGCTACCTATGTCTTTATGAGAAATTATTTATACTTACTTTTAGAGAAAGAGATAAATTATTAAATAAGAAGCACGAAA
>NC_136523.1:58696286-58701286 GCF_053919585.1 Euprymna scolopes | reverse complement strand
ATCGATCAATTGCCTGCTCTAGTTGGGAATCCATCGCGGTGCACCGAGAGGAAGCTTTACATAGCTCCTCGCAGTGACTTAGTCTACAATACATTGTAGTGTACAGGGTGGCCGAAAAATCCCAGGACACTATACATGTATTTTTAATAAAACACAGTATTTTTTAATAAAACACACAGAAAACATATATATTCAACAAAAAAGAGAACTTTATTAGAAACAAAGCAGAAAACAACTAGAGTAATTTAGTGGTCTAGGGGATCAGTATGTTGGCCCTCGTTGTTCTTGCACAATTCCATTCGCCTCCAGGTTCTTTGCGCCATTTTTTTTAGAGAATTCCTTGATACGCTAGCAAAAGCTGCAATAATCGCATGCTTTAGCTGATCAATGGTTTCGTATCTAATACCAGAAACTTGACCTTTAATTAAACCCCATAATGAGTTGTCTGGAGTGGTCAAGTCGGGGCTTCAGTGTCCTGGGACTTTTCGGCCACCCTGTATATTGCACTGTCGAGAACCTAATGTTGATTGCATAAAATTATGTTTCATATATAGGGTGGGCCAGAATAAGGGTCATATCTTTAAATATAATCATATATATATATATATATATATATATATATATATATATATATATATATATATATATATATATATATATATATATATAGGACCCTTATTTTGGCCCACCCTGGCTTGAATAAAATTTTAAAATGCAGAATCAATATTATGGTTCAATGGTGCTCTAAACAAACATTTATTTCTAACGCGCCCCTGCAATATCAAATGACCTTCTGCTGTTTTGCTAGGTTTAACAGTACTGCTTGTGAGTTCATAATAGCTAGAATTTAAATGAAAAATGAAAAAAAAATCAAACATCATGGTGCAATTGTGCTTTTGAACGTGCACATGTCATATTACAGAACCATACTGTCGGGCCTCTTGGTTTGTGTAATAATAACCCTTCTCAAATGCTCTTTTGATGTTTGGTTGGGTAAAGGGGTAACTTTATTTAAAATCAACTAATCGCTGTTCTTTCTGATTATATCGATTATCGATACTTATTGAAGATACTCTGATACAAAATCTAAAATACAAAGAACCTTCGTGTGAAATTTCATAAAAATCGAACTAAACGTCTTCGAGATCATAGGGAACGAACTCTCACACACACAGACATACACACACAACGTTCCTTTTTATAATCGTAGAGATATATTTAGCTAGTATTAGGTATTTTATTAAAACACGATATTTTAAGTCTCTCTTTGATGATGGCGTTTTATCGTCTAAACAAAAGTCATCACTAACAACTAAACTGGTTGCTGCACGTATAACACGGGATGTAGTTCTACAACAACTGCAAGAAGGAGAAGAACGACTGTCAACAGAATAGTAATTCTAACAAGACAGATATATTTTGTACCAGTTTGGAATCAAATAGTACTACTAAAATTAACAGATAGCTTTGCATACATGATCGAGTGATAACAAGTTTCAATATTTATTTTGTTTTGTTATTATTATTATTATTATTATTATTATTACACGGTGACACCATGGTGCCCGTTGGATCACCGAAGTAAAGCAACGTTGAGCTTAATCAGTACTGAAATGTGTCATAATTTGGGAATTCTTGGCGCTGTATGTGCTCTTCGCTTGTCTCGACATTGTTTTCACTGGACTAAAACAGGCCTTGTTCAGGAGAGGTGTGGCGTGGTTTGGGCTTCCGCACCCTAGACTCACAATTTCACGCGTAGCTACCCTTGCAGGGGGTACGCATTGTCTCTTAACATTGAACGGAGGCATCGCATTATTATTATTATTATTATTATTATTATTATTATTATTATTATTATTATTATTATTATTATTATGTGGATGCTATTTCGATTTAATTATAAATTGTGTAATTAGAGAAGCCGTTATTAATGAGACTTCGTTTAATATTTCTTAATTGTCTGGGTAATTTTATTTTAACTTAAGTGATTGATTTCACTCATGTAATTAAAATTGTAATAACAACTAGTTGGTATTTCTTTTTGCTTAATTAACTTTCGTCATTTAGACAATGCAGATTAGAGTTTGCCACTTTCACTATAAAGAAAAAGAGCCGTCTCGGTTATCCGCATAATTTCAGCAATACTTGCAACTGGATGTGTTTAAATGACTTAAACATTGAATTTAATACTTGATGTGATATTAAGTAAAAAGGAGGAAAATTCTACTTAAGCTAAAACTGTATTAAATCAAGTTGACGTGTTCAGGATGTGACGTTATATAAATGAAATCCTTTGTCACACGTAGTAAAAAGATTTTGATTGGTGTATAAATGACTACGGCCATCTGTTCTGGAAATGTATCCCAGTTTCCCTACCAACGAACGGAAAACTGAAACTTGGCTCTATGTAATGCTGATAAGAATTACGAAGTCGCGAGTGGTATTTGCTTCCGGATTTACAACTACCAGGCTCAGAAATCATGAGTCAATATAACATAACGCCTATGACGATGACGATTACAATAGAGAATACCGCACAATCACGTTGGAACACTGGTTCCAGCCAGATCACCGAAGTTAAGCAACATCGAGCCTGGCCATTACCGGATGGTGACTATTTGGGAAGGCAAGGTGCTGTATGTACTGCGAGGTAAAATACCAGGTTGGGAAACTGGCGCGGTCTATCCCTCTCTCGATTGTAGATTTGTATCTCTCTTAAGCCGTGGTAGACAACCCATCTAGTGATGGCGTCACGATAAAAATACCCTTGATAGCCCTAGAGAAGCATCAAGTATTCAGCTACGAACAAGATTTGAATTACACTGCAAACTCGTGTAGTAAGTTCAATCTCGGCTGCATTTTACGTTACGTTTTTTTTAGAGAAAAATAGTAACACGTCGATAATTGTTACTAATAAAGCCGTTGGTTGTATTTAAAACGTTATTTAGCTGCAAACTAGCACATAACCTATGAGACGTAACGGATTACTCTAGAGTAGAGGCCATCTGAGTAGGAAGTTATTCAGCCAGATTTTTGTACAGTGCAGGCAGTACAACATGACGTAGTAACCCCAAAGTGTTACATGATAAGGGCTGTCTCCTTTTCATGTAAGTATAAAAATAGAGAGATTAGTTAAAATGAAAATAAAATGAGAGAAAGCAGAAATCGAACCCTGGAAATAAGTTTTAAAGAACAATAGGTTTAAATGGAATGTCCAGTAAATTGTTAATTCTAATGAAATAAATAATAAATAAACTATTCAATTGTTAGAAAGAATGTGGATAATAAAATATGGGTTAAATAAATTAGATATGTAGGTTGAATTCCTTTGTGAAAACAACAAAGAAAAAATAGGTTATTGGAAAATCAGAATGTTCGGAAACGTGCGAGTCGCGCATGTTGATGGCACGTGAATTGTGGTCACGTGGCCGGACATGCATGGATTTCTCAATATAGGAAGTGAGAGTTAGTTAGTTAGTGAGTGAGAAACTCAGAGGGAGTTTGAGATCGACAGACGATAGTCTGGGTCCAGACATGGGAATTCGAACGTCTAGAAGCGAGACGGTGACTTTGAAACTTAATATGTGAAGCTTTGAATTCCTGAACGCAAAGCCACCAGCCGGTCAGTGGAAGAATAAATGTTCAACATATTTTTATAACTGCCGTCTCCTGTGTTCATCATTACATGAAAAAGGTATTGTCTATTTATGCGTACAAACTATTTGAAATTCATCATCTAAAAAATATATGTGTTAGAAAGTAAATGTGTCTATTTATGTTATACAAACACTCCCGTTCATACGAACTGTCAAAGCACAAATGCCAACCTGTCAATCCATCGGCATGAATGCAAACCTCTCAATTATCAGTCTGTCTATCTAGATAGATATGAAAACACTTTCTCAAAATGTATTTATATGCAATCTCACTCATTTATAAGCTCTCATTCTCTCTTTATATACACCTGTTAATGTCTCTATATTCCCCATCTCTTCTCACAACATGATCACACATATGAACCTCAAAGATATCTTACAACATGAACACTTAAGACTCTTATCTTTCTTAACATGAAAACAAAAGAGCATTCATCATCTTAAGCATAATAAGTGAGACGTTAAAACATAACACTAGTAGTTTGAAAGAAGTATAAAACCTTCCTCTTTCTGAAAATTTATTGTGAAATTGTAATATTTATCTGATTGTCCGCTTTCCCGGGAATACTTACGTCAAGTAGGTGTCAGCGCTGCTAGTTCGTCGGATCACATTCGATTGAAGTACTTGTAAAACTAGCTCAGCGATGCGATGATGGGACATGGGATGGAGCTTGGTAGACACTGTCGGGGTTATTTGATAAAAGGCTTGCTTTATACCGTGGCTAGAATTTGGAGAGAATGGTTGTGTGGCAATAAAAAACGAATGTTTGTGGTCAAGTTTGTTGTGAAACATGATCATTGCTACTATGACGAGAAAAGAAAATTATCCACATGATTTAGCTGTTTACGAACGGAAAAAAATGTTATAAGAGAACTTTGATGATCGTAATGACGATAATATAATGACGATCGTAATGATAATAATATAAATAATAATTTTAGTAGTATAATGACTAAAATTATAACAATAATAACAATAATAATAGCACAAAAAGAACAATTATAATTAATTTTCAAACGTCATCGCAGGAGGTGAATATTGGTGGAAGTCTGGGGAGACTTTTTGTTACTCAGATTCCAAGGAACTCCACAAGTTGTTTTCAAAGAGATGATAATTAGTGTTAAAACTCCTAGAGAGATAATAATGATGGTGATAGTAAAAATATTGATAATGATAATAATGATTATAATGGCAACAGTTGTAATCTTAATAACACTAAGAGTAATACCAATAATACTAATACCACTTATAATAATAATAATAATAATAATAATAATAATAATAATAATAATAAGAGTAATAATAATAGTAATCATAATAATAACATTAATCATAATAGTAAT
>NC_136523.1:58678786-58693786 GCF_053919585.1 Euprymna scolopes | reverse complement strand
GTAATGATGTATCCGGTGGAATCATAGGAATGCATGGAATGAAGATATATTCATCTGTGAAAGAAGATTGTTGTTTCTATGATATTGTTTGTTAATTTTTTTTTACTGCAAGCTATGTGCCATTGCAAAGCTTGGATTGGTTTATATTTCACATGATAATTGGTACACCAAATTTCAGTTGCAATACATGCGGTGGCATCCCTGGCAAATATAGCTGTTGGATAATTAACCACTTTATCTGCTTTCACAACGGTGTCAATGGATTTGTATTTGACTACCTCACTTGGAATTTTACATTGAATAATAGCGTTAAGTTCATGGGCATCTTTGTATTGACCTGCAAGAATAGCTCATTCACTCAGTCAAATGGAATTCTTATAATTTGAATATCTGCAAAAATCTTTTAAACTAACTATTCTCTTAATGAAATAAAATTACAGAAATTACAGGAGTTAAAAGTCAAAGAATTTTGCCCTTAACTCTGATAAGCTGGCACTTTTTCGTACCCAATTTCCCACAAGTGATGCAAAAGTTTTTGTGCGGATCGAACAGTCAGCAACTGGATATGCATATTTTGAGTTTAATGTCTTCACATGGAACAAAATAGTAGAGTATTTGAGGCAAGCATTTATTTCATCTGCTGGTGTTGATTGAAGAATAACAGGTGACATTTGTCTGAAATCTCCTGCAAGCAATATTACTGCATTCCCAAATGGTCTGACATTGCCACGCAAATCTTGCAAGGATCGACCAAGAGCCTCAAGTTATTTTTTGCGTACCATTGTGCATTCATCCTAAACAATAAGTTTGCATTTCTGCAATATTTTCCCCATATTGGATGTTTTGGAGATGTCGAACATGAGATTTTTGAAAAATTGAATGTTTTAAAGTAGAATAAATAATTCTTCTACTTGGCAGCAAGGTCGCAGGTATTCCTTATGTAGCAAGGGCTAAGGCTATGTCATTTTGTTACCAAATGGCTGCCAAAATCAATTTAATTATAAAGGTTTTACCAGTTACTTCTGGTGCTGTTCAAGGTAGCAGTAATTTCCAAATAACTTCTATTCTCACAGTCAGTAAATTAGGTGACTAAAATAGGATTTATCCATGTTTTGACAATACCTTATTCACTGTAATTAATTTAGGAGACTAAAATAGGATGAGGGATTAGAGATGGACAGATAGAGAGGAAGATATATTGATAGAAAAGAGAAAGTGAGAGGAAAATAGAGAAAGAGACGGATATAGAGAGATAAAGGGATTGATAGATAAACAGAGAGAGGGGGAGTTAGAAACAGAGAGGGATGAGACAGAGGAAAGGAGAGAGATAGAGGAAGTTAGAGAGAGAAAGGGGCTCAAAGAGAGATGGAGAGGGTGATATAGAGAGAAAGATAGATTGAGAGAGGGAAAGGGAGAGATGGATAGAGAGATATTAAGAGAGGAAGAGAGAGGGGGAGAGAAACCGAAGGTGAACTACACTTCACCGTTTGTTTCCTCGTTCAGTAGAGAATAAATCTTCCGAGACTGAGGCAATTTTAATGTTTCGTTATTATCCAGAGTACCCCTTTTGGGGGGGGGTAGATTTTCCTCACATTAGAAACCTACCGGGTTATCTGTACTTTCACCTAACAAATTAATAAAAGAAAAACATATAGTAAAATTTGAATTTAACATGAAAATACTATTTTAAAAAATAGCACGATAACATAAGTGCATAAGTGCCACTTTAGGTACTCCTTTGGCGTTGAGTTCCATGGCGACCAGCATAATTATTTAATGGTCGCTCCCATAGCCCCCCTATTCAAGGCTAATGCATGCGCACGTAACAATGTGACAAATAATTGTTTAGTTACGGCAACGTCAGTAAATAAAATATGTTACGTGCGGGTGGGGTGGGGGACTAAGGGAGCGACTATTATTTTTTTCTGCTGGTCGCCATGGCACTCAACGCCCAAGGAGTACCAAAATGTAATTTTTTTTGTCAAATAAATAAATTTAAAGCAATTTTTGCAATAAATAATAGATAGCAACTTCGTTAATTTTACGACTCGCCCCAGCATATTATAAACATCCTAACTTCCCCATGTTAGAACGGCTTTCGGAATGAACACCCCCACCCTCCCCATATTAAGAACGGCTTTCGAGGTTTATGGAAGGGCGTTTTTTTTTACATGGGGAGGTTAGGGTGTTTATAATACGTTGAAGCGTATCGTAAAAATGAAACAGTTTAGAAAAGGTTAAAACAAACTTTTTTATGTAAACAATGCCGTGAAAAGAAACTAAACAATTAAAACATAATGTTTCATGAATGAAGAGCCTTAACATAAATAAAGGAATTTAAAATTAAAAAATTGGTAAGTGCATAAATGAATTTAAATTTTTAAAATATGGGATTATTGTGTGTGTGTGTGTGTGTGTGTGTGTGTGTGTGTGTGTGTGTGTGTGCTAATGCAGAGAGTGATCCGCGCTATTTTTTAAAATCGTATTTCCACGTTTAATTAAAGTTTTATGATATGTTTTTATTCAAGGTTAAAGTCCAGAATAGGTACAAAACACCCTCCCTTCCCCATGTTAAGAATGGCTTTTTAAACAATAATGTTATTATTTCAGCACGAATCACTCTCTGCATGAGTAAGTTTTTTTTATTTTTTTAACTTACCTGGTAATTCGAGAGTAGTTGAAACGGAAGTTTCCAGAAATAAAACCAGCCAAGTCTCGCAAAAACGACTTCGAAAAATATTTATATTTTATTTAATATTTTAATAATTCGCGAGGTAAATTTATTTTAATGACATAAAAACATCCCTCGACTCTAAAGATAGGTTGTCTGAAGATTTCAAATAAATTGGTAACGTAGAAACATGGTTTTATTCAGTTTTAACGAACCAAATTTATATATATATATATATATATATATATATATATATATATGTATATATATATATATATATATATATATATATATATATATATATATATATATATATATATATATATATATATATATAAAGAAACGGCATAATCGCGTTGACACACAGGTTCTCGTAAGATCACCGAAACTTGCCTAGTTCTAGAGGGGTGACCATTTAGGAATTCTAGGCGCTGTATGTGTTTTCCGTTTATCTCCGCATTGCTTCCAGTCGTTCTGAACCTCCACTTGCCACTGGTATTCATCAATGTCGGCGCAGGAAAGGTGTGGTTGGAGATTGCGCTTCCTGCCACAAAATTTATACGCGCAGGCACCCTTACGGTGGGTATCCATAGTCAGTCAAGACTGAAGAAAGCCATTTTTTTAAATGAATAAACGAATAAATACTACACTACCATGCTGAAAGAAAGGTTACTCCTGGGAAAAGGGTATCATATGAACAAAAGAGTAAACTACCCTCGTAAAAGAGTCTCATATAAGCATAAAATAGCTCTGAAGAAGAGATATCTATATATTAATACCATAGTATCTTAAACGTACGTGCGTACGCACATGTCACAGTTTCCAGATTATAAAGTATTCGATTAGAGATCCTATTTATGAAAAAAAGAGAATAAAAGGTTATAAAATACTATTAGCATTAAATTAGTATACAGATACGCTAATATAATGTGCGTAACATGTTGTCACTTATCCTCTTCTTTAATAAATAGAAATTTCCCGTTCACCGAAGAAGAAACGTTAAAAAAAAAAACTAAGTTAAATTAAATAACGTCGCTTTTTAGCCTACGTGAAACTAAGATAAACCTTCTTTGGATTTCAGATCCGTACCTGTTTTGTCTGAAGATGGTATAATGATATGGTAAAGGTTCCATTCGAACCGGACCCCCACATAATAAGAATATGCTACAGCCTCCTCTAAGAATATTAGATAATTAGAGATAAACTGTAATAACGAGATATATTCTGACACTACATTAACCAGATTACTTAGAGAAATACTTGTACAGTTTAACAACAGGGCTACAATTATATCGCGGGTCTCCATTCACGCTGAACGTCCACTGAATGCCCAACAGCAATATATTATATTAATTTGGTTGTTGTTTTCACGACGTTTCGGCAAACTATTCCTCTGGCCTTCGTCAGGTGGTAACCGCGACGGATAGGAACGTCGAATCTCCTAACTGCATTCTCAGCAATCACTGCCATTCGTAGTTGTTGTCGTCTCACCACGTTTTGGCCAAGTAATTCAACGTCTCGCCACGTTTTGACCAAGACATTCAACGTCTCTATAAACTGCGCCTGTTGATAGAGACGTTGAACATCTACGGTTCCAGATGAGTATTGTCTGAAGATAGCGGTTTCAATCCTACCCAAAGCCGGCCAGAGGCTTACTTAGCCAAAACATGGTGAGATGACAACAACTACGGATGGCAGTGATTGCTGAGAATGCAGTTAGGAGAGTCGAAGTTCCTATCCGCCGCGGTGACCACCTGACGAAGTTTGAGGAATAGTTGGCCGAATCTACGTGAAAACAACAACTAATAAAGATGAGAGTAATAGTCCACAATAAAATAAATTAATATAAATAATACTCATCTCAATAATGAATTCAATTAAAGCAATATATTACATTATGAAGATGCTACTGTGGAATTTATACGGGCTCTGCTAGTCAATATATGATTATAAATCGAGGCAGTTTTCATCATGCGTAGGCCGTTTAGAATCCATATATAATACTAAGGACGCAGATCTTTATAGAGCATTTTTAAGGGATACTTTGTGATGGATAATCTGACCCGTAAAATATTTTAAGAAATCAATAAATTAAACTAGTGGATATTCGAAGTTTTCCATCTCCTTCAATAATAATCTATGAACCTATTATTGTCGTTTTTCATCCTGATAAAATCCTATGACGTTGTCTTAAGATACTGACTTGCTGATCTAAAATGCAACGAACATTTTATGTTTATGTTTTTGTCTTTCCTTTGAAAAGAAATGATGTTTTGCAAATCTAAACACAATTTTTTTTCTACAAAGCCAAGTCAACTAATATGAATTAATATTTAAAGATATAAAACTATGAATAAATATTGGCAGATATGAAAAATTTGAAGGATTAAAACTTTTGTTCAACATTTCCTGGTTCAGCATAAAATAACCCGAACATTGTTTATTTGGCGTAAAACAAGATAAGTAAATTGAACACCATGAATAAATATTTAAAGATAGAAACAAGTTACAACATAAAAACTTTTTTCAAAGGTCGATTTGGCATTAAATAACTTGTAAAGTGTTGATATCCCGTAAAACGAATCAGCAAAACCCTAGTAAACTATTTTAGCTTACTTACGACAGTCGGTGTAGTTGTTAAATCAAGAATGACGAGAAGAACCCGTGATAATCCCACGGCAATTGAAAATTTAATTAAAATACATTATAAATAAAATGAATAGAAAATAAAATAAATTTACGACATATTTAAAGTAATTTTAGAAAATTCTTTTTTTAACATTTTTAAGTTAAAAGAATTGATTAAAGAAACATAGATTTTTTCAATGAAAATTCAAAAATAACGTATTGTTTTTGATTTTTCTGATTAATGTTTATAAAAATTAAAAAGAAACAGACGTCAATTCAGTTAGATATTTCTGTTTAATCTTGAAATAAACTATAATCAAAAACTTACGGCATCCTCTCTACATGACTTTTATTAAAATTATAAAATAAAATAGCCAATTTGAAACCGTAAACAAACAGCTATGTCTTTGTTTTTTTTTTTAAATCTTTGGAGAAGAAATAGTTTCAAAGATTTTTAACTGATAAAGAGCGACAATTATCGGAGGTAATTCGTTTCTCATAATTAATGTTTGCGCTGATGATTTTTTGTGACACTGGACGTACGAACAAGTAAATTAATATTTAGAATCTGAAAAATACCAGGGGATATCAAATTGGCTGTGATAGATCACATGCATAGAAAATAGCCATGTTTGTTATATTTTGCTTTTAGTGGCAATTTATATCTGACAATATTGGTCTGAGTTCAGTTATTACATATAACGGTAGAATCTGGGCCTGACAAAGATAGAGAAAAATATACTATATTAATTACAATAAATGACAAATATTAATTATGATAGGGAAAAACATGTATTCCACTTTTTCCCAATGGAAGAGTTAAAAGCGAGTAGGTACTAAAACATCTCTTCAAAAATGGAAGCAGTAATCCAGTTGCATGATTTGCCAGTATCAATTTAATTAACAAGTGTAACTCTTGACGATTGTAACATTTAGTGCATGCAATGATAAAAATAATCTGCAAGCAGAATCGTTCCCGGAAACCAGTGACATACACTTGAAGTATGCATCAAAGATCAAACACCGTGGACAAAACAGAGAGGCAATGAAGAATGACATCGCGTTTTCGAGTGGAGAGTAAAGTGAAGTTTTCGGCCAATTTTTCTGCGGAAGTCGTTCGAATGAGACACTGTCAATAATGTAGAAATATTTTAAGCCGAATGTAATCCTAAAGTATCTGTCTCTTTGTGTCTCTCGTGTAAGGAATTTATAAAGTTAAGAAAATAATAAGATAACATTAATCTATCTTTTCTCTGCCAATTCTATTCTAATAAAACAATTATTAACTAGCAGAGGACATCCCTTTGTATTACTTTCTTCATAGAAAGACGCCTGTTGATATAGCAACTACTTGGCCAAACGACTTATTAATATAGCAACTACTTGGCCAAACGACTTATTAATATTGCAACTACTTGGCCAAAGTCGACGATTAATAGAAACTAAAAGCTAAAAAATAACCTGCTCGCATAAACACACCGTAGTAATGTATACATACATTGATATTGTTATTGAAAATATATAAATAATTAGGAAAAGTTTATCATGACTAGGGTTATGAGAACAGTATATTCTTTTCCTTGTTTTGATTCTCAGGTATGTATCCATTGATATCTTATATGTTTTTATATAGAGTGATGTGGCTCTCGGTTGATTAATTGTGCCTAAATGTGTCGGATATATACTTGAGAGTCAAAACAACGAAAAGAATATGCTGTTGTCGTAACCCTAATCATGACCACAAGAAAAAAATGACTAAATATCATATAAAGGAAAACGTAATGTTTGAACTGTAATTTCTGAAAAAAAAAACAATATACATTTAAGGTTCCCTTTTTTCTATAAAGCAACATTCATTATCTGTAGGGTAGTATCACTTCTACAGAAATTATATTGCACCGCTCCTCTATGAAGGAGATAATTTCTCGGTGGATATTCCCATGACAGCAGCAAATAAACTACACCCTGCCAAATCTTGAAATGATTAATCGTTTAGAGAATAGTCTAAGAAGCACAGTCCACACTACACGCAAAGATGAACGAAAATACCTGGCAGAATAATGTCATAACAAAAGAGCGAATAGTAGATTACTCCTGACCCCCCTCACCCTGAAAAGAAGATAGATACTCCATTGGAAAACCGGATAAAATAAAAAAAAAACTGCCCTCAATGCAGGAGGCAATGCCCGGTTGAACTGTCCCATCACAGCAAAACAGATATTGTACTATCCTCAAAAGAAAAGGGGTAACACCTGGGTAGGTGGTATTGTTACCGATTGACAGATTTTACACGTTCCCCAAACAAGAAGGAAATGCTAAAGAATATATTATCATGAAGACGTAATAGAGAATACACGAGCCAACTTCCTCAAATAGAACTTAATTCAGAAGAGGATAATCGCCTATTCACAAAACAGAAAACGCTTGATGTCTTCCAAAAAAGTAGGTAATTCGTGGAAGCATATTCGCATTGCAAATGAAGCAAATACTAGTCTCGTTTTCGGACACAGAGAAGGAAGCTGGGAGTAATAGTATATTTTGCACTTTAGATAGATATCACATCTCTATAATTAATTGAAATAGTGGTATAGTTCCGTCTTCAGAGCTACATGTCAAATCACCACTAAGAATAGAAATAATAAAATAGTTTTGTCTTCGGAGAGACAAAAAAATAAATCTTTAATATTGATAGCAATAATAGTATAATTTTTTTCAAATCTTTATACTTAATAGAAATAATTGTATAGCTTCCTGTTCGGACAAATGGATACCGAATCTCTATTATTAATTGAAATAATTGTATAGATTTGTTTTCTGGAGAGACAAATACAAAATATTCATTAGTAATATAAATAATAGTATAATTTCTTCTTTGGACAGACAGACGCCAACTCTTTATAATTAACACAAGTAATAGTATGGTTTTATCTTCAGACATATATATACCATGTCGACTTTATTCTGATGCCTTCGTTCAGTCTAGAAAGACAAAGGATACCCCCTGTAGGGGCAGCTGCTTGTGTAATTAAGTAGCAAGGGTTGCGCAATCTCCAACTACACCTCTGCTGAATCGAAAGTACTTCAGTACAGTGGCAGGGAGAAGTCCAAGACGACTGGAAACAATACCGAGATAAGCGGAGAGCACATACAGCACCTGGAAGTTACAAATGGTCGCCTACCTGGTACCAGCCAGACTAATCGTTGCTTAACTTCGGTGATCTGACAGGAACCGGTGTGTTAAACGTGATTATACCGTATTTCTCCCTTCTTTTTAGAAGTAATACTATAATTTCGGTTTCTAAACAGACACCCAATCCCCATCATGAATAGAGATAATATGATTTCGGTTTCAGACAGACAGATATCACATCTTATAAGATATACGTTATTGAACGCAATAGATCCGATTGCTAATCATGTATGCTGAGTGACATTTCAGTATCGACCTGGAGACTTTATAAAACTTCATAGGATACATGATAGAGAAAACACAAAGTAAGAATGTCCTATCAAACCAGCCTGTGCACTAAGTCTAAAAATACGCACCTTGCCACATGTTGCCTGTATAAAAGCGGTGACTAAATCATACAATTATAATGGTTTTTCCATTATTTATGTCCTTACTAAGTTAGAAGTTCACAGCAGCTGTGTTGCCACCACGGCGAGTGCCCTGAAGCAGAAAGTAATGAATTGTCGTGTGAAGAGGAAAAGGAAAACTACCGTCTGACCTTTGAAATAAGAGAGATGATATTACCGATTGGTTCTAAGACGACAAACGACCTCACAGTTTTCTTAAGATTTTTATTAAAAGCGGCAGTTGCCATGGATACTCAGACAGGAGCTAAATACGATCTGGCAATTGTCCACAATACACAGGCCATTGACGCGAAGTGTCTCTGCTTTTTATTTATAGGAAGATTCAATCGGTCGCTGAATTATGTATTCTTTAGCAGTAAGATGTTCATTTATTATGTGTATACATCTCGGTGAAAGTGCTGCTTGTAGTAGCTACAAGCCTGTACTGTTGGAAGAGCATGTCGGGTTCGAGTTATCTCGAGTCTTTTATTTTATTTTATTTTCTTCAATTACTAGGCCTGAAGTTTACTCAAAGATAAAGGTAAATGAGTTTTAGCTGGTCAGTTGGAAAACACAGATAATGATGGGACTAGAGAAGTGTTTCTTTAAGAGAACGTCCTAACAGAAACCTGTCCACATTAGAATTAAAACCAGCGATGTTATAGTGAGGTGAAAAGCAACCATACGGTATTAAGTTACACGGACGTGCAGTTCAAAGAAAGAAACTTTGCACATGCAATTTACATTTACTTTTCGGTACAGATAGGTAGTAAGGGAAATTGTTAGAAGTTGTAGCTAGACGAGTGATTGCTGTGTGTGTTCTGTAAGGGAAATCATGATACTAGTAGGTGCTTTTCTCTAAAGATCAAAAGAGGCGTGCGTTCTTATGGACTGTTGAAGGATGTCACCCTTATAGACGATATTCATTATTTGTACACACTGAAAGATGTATTTACTACAGGCCGAAGGATCTCAATAGTTGCTTACCTATTGTTTTATCCATCTCTTTATTCAGTGATTGCAATTGTCAAAAAATTGACATCGCTAATTGCAACATGACTTAGATAAGTCATGTTGCAATGAACGATGTCAGTTTTTTGACAGTTGCAAACACATATGTGGCGAAGTTTATTATTATTCACCGTACTCAATACAAATAATGGTTACGATTCAATTTATTTTCTGATAGAATAAATGAGCTTGTTTTTTTCATGAAGTGACTTTTGACAACTCAAGCACTCACTTTATGTTATAATGGAAGACGATTTACACAAAACATAAGCTATGCCTATTGATCTCAATACTTAATAAAGCAAGGTCATAGGCAGGAGGAAAACAGTCAGCAGGTAAGGAGTTCTGTCTGTCTGCAGTTAGTTGGTACTTAAATAAATGCATGTACTATAGAGAAGTTCCTTCCAATACAAATTGATGACGACTACAAGACCAACGAATTAAACGAACTGCAATAAAGGAAGAAGATAATAAGATAAGTCTGCGTTCAAATATATATTAAAAACAGATGCGTAAATCTAGTTCATTATATAATTTAGTAATTTACGTTTGATAAAAATATCACTGTGTTATTAATCGTACTGAATCTGTTTATTATTAAAAGTGCTCGAGACTAGGTGAGAAGCCAATTAATATAATAAGTTAACAGAAACGAAAGTTGATTATCGGAAAGACAGCGATGCCTATTGAAAAAGTTATGGCTGTAGATAGTGGGGGCAATGGGTAAGGAGAGAGTTCTACAACTTTGAAGTTCTTGAAAAGAAGCTACGGGAATAGTAAGCGGTATTACAAAGCGAACTGACGAAGACCACTAGACCAACAAGTCGAACGAGCTGGAACAAATGAGGCAGGGAGGAGATCAGACAATTCTGAAGACCACATCCCATAACAATATTTATTTTTTTTTAAAGCTGGCAACATCATGTTTGTAAGAGAGAAAGCATGAGAAAGGATGGGATGAATAAAATTACTGGTATGGTTTTGCACTTTATCAAACACCCTCAAATGGAACTGAGCCTGACCAGCCTAAAATGACAACAGTACTTTATAAATGGTTTGATAGTTGATTTTTATAGATAGGAAATTGCTTAACTTGTATCGAAGTGTTTAGAGCGATAGGGAAATCCGATTCTATGCGAAACAGAAAGAGCAATGATCGAATATATGAGCTATAAGAAAGACTTGTTGCGAAAAGAATCGAGAGGTTTTATATTCGATTTCGCAGCGAATCAAGAGCAATCCATCAGAAGTTTAGGAAGAAAAAGGGACGCATCTACAAATTTAAAAAAATCTGCGTCTTAACAGGATTAAACAAAACAGGCTATTTCGAACTTATAACTGAACACAAGTCAACGTTAACATCAGCTGCATATTTATATTCGAGGGCGATGGCCGAGAGGCAATATTGGAAGAGAGGGTGGAATCATAAATAAACATACTATTTTCTTATGGACATTCTCTGGAAAGTTATTTATATAGAAAAGAAACTCGGAGGAACACTGCCATTTCGATGGGGAAAAATGAGTAGTAACCATCCAAACTTAATCGCAGCTTCGATCAGTAAGAAAAGATTTATAATGCCATCATGTATCTAATATACTCGCATTCGATTTTTAAAAGAGGAATTGTTTAAATGTTAGAAGCCGTCATAATACAAATGTGTTGGGGAAAACAAGCCCTTCCTTATTATGGATGTCTCCGAATGAAAGCGATAGTCTGCTGTGACGGATTTCACCAACATTGACCAAACGTCGACTACTTTCTGGATGCTTCCGGCGACGTATGCTGAGCAAATACCCATAGTCTTAACATCTGTTTCGCTTTTATACAAAAAAAGCAAAATAAACGCGAGGTGGCCGAAATAGCAAAAATTGTGTACAAGTCAACGTAAATAAATCTACGCGCGACGCACGTTCGCAAAACCTATATATTATTATCTAGAGGTTTTCAGTTGTAAGCGATAGTAACTCCCCAAAGTAGACTGGTGAAAAAAGCCTTTGTTGAACATACAAAAACTCGCGGGTCCGTTTATATATCTATCTCTCTCTCTCTCTCTCTCTCTATATATATATATATATATATATATATATATATATATATATATATATATATATATATATATATAACTACTTCATTTACTAGGATAGCGATACAAAATAGCTTTAAAACTAACAATAACAATAGAAAACAAACAAATAAATAAATTAAATAAACATGAATATACAAAAACGATCACACATATATGTATATATATATGTGTATATGTATATATATGTGCATGTATGTGTGTACACATAGGTATATTTATATATATAGAAAAAGAAAGGAGAACGTCTACCTTAAACCACTAACCTAGTTCTAAAACAGATCCTTTGTTCGATAAAATGCATGCCAATTGGCTGATAGGAAGGGGCACGGTGGATACTAGAAAGCTGATTGGCTAACTAAAAATCCTCAACATATATAAAAACGAGAAGCAACCACAGAATTCGCGCTTAAGCCTGACGAATCCTATAGTGGATGAAACGCAGAATATTCAGTGTAGCTTGATCGCCATATATATTTTATAAATTACTATATATATATATATATATATATATATATATATGGTATTATATATATAAATAAATATATATATATATAACTACTTCATTTACTCATATAAATTTAATATAGGAAAGTATAGATCTATGCGTAAACTTTATGTATTTACTTCAACAGTGCTCAATACGTAGATAGAGCTAATTAGTAAATTATAAAATATATATGGCGATTAAGCTACACTGAATATTCGGCGTTTCATCCACTCTAGGATTCCTCAGACTTATGCGGGAATTCTGTGTTTTTTTATCGTTTTTATATTGTCCTCTTCTATTGAGGATTTAGTTAGCCAATCAGCTAGTTAGCCTATATATATATATATATATATATATATATATATATATATATATATATATATATATATATATATATATGGTAATATCTATTACAGTAATATAATTATATGGTAATATATATACATATGTATATATATATATTATATATATAATATATATTATATATATATATTATATATATAATATATATAATATATATATAATATATATATATATTATATATATTATATATATATTAAATATATTATATATATTATATTTATATATATATATATATATATATATATATATATATATTATATGGTAATATACAGTATAACTCATATAATTAGGGGATGTTGTTCAAGTTTCGTGATGAAAAACGCAGTTAACTTTAATTTTCTAAGAATTAAGAAATAGCAAATGAAATTCATTGCTATATGATACTTCAAGCATATATTAAGTTGAGTTTCCGATATATTGCAAGTAAGAATTGTTACATATTTTTACCAGGAACAAAAACATTGAAAATAAATTTAACCCTCTCTTACATGTTTAATATTTATTACCTAAGTTATCATCTATAGAAATCATACATTTATGTAAAATAGTTTTTTATTTATTCATTGAATGAGTCTCATTGCTGATTCTATTTTCATCGATTGAGCTCTCGGGCGCTGCCATTGTATTTCGTAAGAGATTACGAAAATCTACAATTTCTTGGTTCTGTAGCTTCTTTATGATTATATCTCTTCGGAGTAGCATTGCTTGCAAGACAAGTTTTCCCTAAAGTAAGGACTTTTTTCTAGAAATTTTATAACCGTCTGCATAGATTTTTCTGCATTATCCTTTGATATTTGTTCATCAGAGTGTTCTTGGTTATTTACATTAGGGTCAAGATTTTGGGAGCTATCGCTATTTTCATCACCATTTCTGCCTTCAGGGTATTGATCAGGAGTTTCCTCATCTTGTTGCACCCACATTTCAACAACATTTGCATTAAGTGATTTAAGAACATCATGGTTGTACCGTTTGGTTTCAATAATTTTTTGTAGACCAGATGTATTTTCTGATTCTTTTAGTTCAGAAGCTTTTGACGCAGGGCATAATTTATTCCATTCTTTTCTTGATATGCTTACTTTAAATATAGAAATCTGAAAAAAAAAATTACAGTTAGTGTAAATTAATTATCAGTAGCTAATCTACATTAATTACTTAGTACGAATGTTAACATTTCTGCGCAATATCTGACTGAACCATGTAAACAGTTTTACTGCAACTCCGCACCAAATATGCTAATACAATTTCAATGATGAGACAGTGCAAATTTAGAGAAAGTCCAGGTTTAGAAGAAGTTCAAATTAGAGGAAGTTCAAATGAAAACGGGGTTTACTGTATAATAAATATATATACACGTATGGTAATATATATATATATATATATATATGTATATATATATATGGTAATATATATATATATGTAGGAAATATATATATATATATATATATATATATATATATATATATAAGATTATGTCAGAACATGGTTAATTCATTACCCACACAGAATCAGCCGTATAGGGCATCCGTGAGAAGCCTTGACTTATTTGTGCGGTCGGATTTCGATCCTGGTTTTACGCAGTTGCAGTTCTAGTCACACTGATGCTGTGAAACAGTACTGTATGTGGATGACTATATGGTAACATATATACATATACATATATATATATATATATATTACCATATATATATATATCATATATGTATATATATATTACCATATATATATATATCATATATGTATATATATATATATGTTACCATATAATCATCCACAAACAGTACTGTTTCACCGCTCATCAGTTCGTCTAGAACTTATTTTTCTTACTCCGAAATATATTTCTTTAAAAATTAAACACCCGTTTATTTTATTTAAAAAATTCGCCTTGCAGTTTTGGCTTCACATGTATTGATACATGTTTTATTCTTCAAATTTAACTCATCGCTTCTAACGGATATAAACAAAAAAAACTACCCAGATTTTAAAAATGCGTGACCACGCGTCACCTACCCGGCTTCATAAAAAACCCGCAGTTAGCAATATCACGTAGACTCTTCATCGAACTACCTCTCACTACATTACGTCAAGGAAGAAGAGGAAAAAAAGATTGACAAAAGAGTCTTACTCCGAGATATATTTCTTTAAAAATAAACACCCGTTGTTTTTATTAAAAAAATT
>NC_136523.1:58648786-58676286 GCF_053919585.1 Euprymna scolopes | reverse complement strand
TATGTAATACATTACCATATATATATATATATATATGTATATATATATATATATATATATATATATATATATATATATATATATATATATATATATATATATATATATGGTAATCATGTACCTGAAACTTTATTCATTTTGTGTATATAAAATGCTATAAATAATGTTCAATGTACTTCTCGCAACGTGGAAAAAACGGAAGACCCAGTCGGTACCGTGAACTATGTTAGTTGTCCAAAATGATGTTTTTTCTGAGTTTTTAGTGGCAAACTTCTGATTAGTTCGTGCTAAATATGCAGCAAGATACACTTTGGCAGACTTGTTAGTTGCAATGCGAAACAATATTGTTATGGCTACTTTTTCAAAAGTAATATTCAACCAATAAAGACCACTTGATATTTTACTTGGAGAATTAATATATTGCACACACACACACACACACACACACACACAGACATAGACACACACATACATTAATTTTTACAATCAAACTTGGCATATGTTAAGTTGTACGTAAAGGGTAAATATTTGTGATTGTGTTTAATAGTGGACTGTGGATAGTTGCAAAGAGAAATGCTTGTTCACATAACATTTAATCTTCTGCAGGTTAGTGTAGCTAGAGAAGCAGGTAACAGGGGGGACGGATGAAACTAATACAGTAGCACCCTTTTCGGCATCTGGGGACCTAAACATTTAAGAGTGGAGTTTCGCTGCTTATTTAGTTCGCACATCGAGGAGGGCACAGGTGCTATGATTTCATTAGAGAACATTCCATTAAAGTATTTGTAAATTGGTCACATACATGCAACATTGAGAGTTTAGACAATAGTGTAGGCCCTTTGGGGTGTTATATTTTTTCTAGACTATGTTGAATAGGGAGAGACTACATGTAATTCTACCGACACAGAGCTGATAGCAATACTATATGAATGAGCGAATTGTGGTTTTGTATATATTATACTAGTATTAGTAATTTATCTAGTACAGTAGAGGGAGCTCATCTTCTTTTGCTCTATCGTTAGCAATCTCCTTTATGCATTTGTTCCAATTAATGATTACTGTGAATGTAACGGCGAGGGGTTTAAAGAATGAGTTCTCAAATAAGCTGTTATTCCTCCTAACAATCGGGTTCAGACGTGATATTAGTGAGGAATCAAACTTTGCAAGTCGAACAAAGAAGCCTAAAAAATCGGTTACGAGCAGAAGAAGGGGTGTGGAGGTCCATCTCCGCAGTTTTCTTAACTCTATTTTGTCGCTGGCACTTAGATGATATTAACTGAGTAAAAATGATCTAGATCCTATTACGAGAGTGTTTTTATTGCTGTGAAATTAATTACAGAATGAGAGGTGCTCAGTAGATGATACACTTTTATACTATTTTATTTTCACTCCTTCTTTAAATTAGGCTTCGTTACATCTGTTTAATTTTCTTTTTTGTTGGGTCAGATGAAAGAGACCGATCTTCTCCCCACCTCTAAGGATTCAGTAGGTACGTCATTGTCGATGCAATCCTCCATCAGTATAATGGAGTACTTTTGTCACATCTGGGCAAGAGCTGCTTGGCGCGCCCTATCCAGCCTTGGCAGACTTTAAAACAGGCTTCGAAATCTAGTTAATGATGCCCCTTTCTCCTCCCCTGCAACCTCTTACCAACAGAAGAGACGTTGCGAGCCTGTCTCTAGTCTATCGTTATTTTCATAGCAGGTGTTCGATTGAAGTCCAATCCATGGCCATCCCTTACCAACCTTTCACAAAAAACACTCGACTAGCTACAATACACGATATCCCCCACTCTTTATCTGTGCCTAAATCTAAATGCAATTTACAACGAACAAAATTCATTTCTCAGAACATTTCGCATGTGAAATACTTTTCTTGTGGTCTGCTTCTCGGTTTAATACAACATGACAGCCTCTACATTCCATGTAAACAAGTTCTTGTAGCGCCGTCCTTTTAAATAATCAAATTATACCCCCATTTTCACCATTATGATTATTGCACTACGGCCTTCTATTCATTAACCCTCATCGTCGAGTGGCCCGTGGGCCTTTATAAGTGGTGACGCACAAATAAAAGAAAATATAACACCCGCGTATCTGTTCCCTGTGCCAATGACGATATAGCCGGAACATGTAGCTTAAAAAAATTAATTGGAAATTTCCATTCGCTATTATTTTAAACCTTAATTAGAAATTTATTAGACATATCCCATTGATTTCATACCTCGATCTTATCTAGTTACATGTGAATATTTGAAGACACCTGGATGAACTTATACTGAACTGCATTAACTGTAATGCGCATGAACTCGGTCTTTCCCTGTAATTGGGGATGATTCAACATTTATTTAATTGTAATTCTTATTGAGATGAGAAATTTGTGTTATTTATCCATTTATTTATTGCGGACTTTTATCGTCATGTTAGTTGTTGTTTCACAAAGTTTCGGCTAACTATTCCTTCGTTATGTGGTTAACCGCGATGGGATTAAATAATATACCATTCAGTATGGGCTCGACAATGGAAAATAAGATTAAAAAAAACACACAGACAGATTATTACGACCAAAAAATCTAACATTGATCGACATTTGAGACCCGCAATTGATAGAGATGCTGAAACTCTACCGTACACATTGTGTGAAGATAAGGGTTTTAATCCTACCCAAAGCCGGCCAGAGGCTTAGTTGGTCAAAACGTGGTGAGACGACAACTATGAAAGCAGTTGCCAGAGGCTTAGTTCGCCAAAACATGGTAAGACGACAACTGTCTTTCATAGTTGTCGTCTCACCAGGTTTTGGTCAACTAAACCTCTGGCCAGCTTTAGGTAGGATTGGAACTGCCAATCTTCAGACAATGCTCATCTTAGAGATTCTATGTCTCTATGCACTGCGCAACGGGCCCCAAAAATCGATCAAGCTTAGATTTTTTGGTCGTATAAAACCACGTTTATTTGTTTACCATTTTCGGGCCCGTATCGTATGGTTCATAACTTAATCCCATCGCTATTAACGACCTGACGAAGGGCAGATAAATATTTGGCTGAATCTTTCTGAAACAACAACTAGAAGATGAGGGTGATAGTCCGCCATAAATAAATTGATAAATGATGCAACATGTTTGATATTAACATTTTCAAATATAAAATCAATTATCAAAAAAAAAAAAAGTGATCGCTGTTGTACTTTTAAGTATTTATTTTAGAATTTAGTGTGGGGGTTCAGTTGTGTATATTACTTTAATATAAACTTAAAGTAAAATTATCCTAGTTTCCCAGATCATTGTAGTAATTAATAAGTTCTCCTTTAAGTTCAGGTGACTTAAACTTTGGGTTATCAAGTTTATCTTTTTTTAAATGTTCGCCTGCTCCACTTACTCTTGTTTAATAAGCACTTGATAATTCAGTTTTAATTAAAATGAACGCGACGTGATCTACACGTTCAATAGTTTACAATTGCTCCAGTCAGTTAATTCAACAGCATTTTTTTCATTACCGTTGTAATCTTAAATAATTACCGATGAGTAATAGACTCTTTCGAATGTACACTGTTCTTTTATATTTCATTTTTTCTGCTTTATGGTTGAATAAACAGCCCAGAAAAGGTCATGTCGACCTAGCCTTTTGGATGTTAGCACCTTACAATTCGAAATAGCGACAGACGTGATGAGATATAATTCAAAAGATATCTTTACGTCTAGACGCTTTGAACGAGTCGAAAGAAAAGTGAATAAAAAAAATGATTTAATCTCGTCGACCGTGGCTCTGTCATATTTCCCATTGATCATGCCAAATTCGGTAAAATTAATCATCATCAGTAGAACGAATTTGGGCGAGTTCTTTGTGTCTAGGAAGGGGTGCAAAGGAATGTAAAAATAAAAGAAACGTTTGTTTATTAAGAATCCAACTTCTGAGTCATGTAATAATATTTCTAATAGTAATTAAAAATTTTAAAAATCATCGACAACAATGTAAGAAAAAAATTAAATAAAAACAAGTGAAGCATGCACCCCCCGTGAATGCACACTGAACGAGGCATAAAAAATGACAAAGTTGAGCATTTGCACCCCCCCCCCGAAATATATCACCCCAAAAGTTCCCAGGGGACGTCAAATCCTGGTAAAAGTGAACAAACGGTGCAATCTAAGGTCTTAACATTTGTAATTTCAAGTTCTGCACCATGCAAAAAAAAAAAGAAAAGAAATTACTAAGTTCATCATTTCCCCGCCTCATTTAGCCTCAAAAGTCCCAAAGGCTTTAACATATTCAAATTTGAGTTCAACACCATGCAAAATTGCTAAATAGACATACACAGAAAGTTTTGAACAAATATGGTAAAATAATACCAAGAATTGAGTGTTTTTATTAAACCTGAAAGAGCCCCTGGCGCACACCCAAGAGTTATCTTGAAGTATAGACAAATAAAATTATATAGGAATCAGTTACCTACAACTTTTCAGAAATGTTTATAAAAATCTGAAGAATCAATGATATAGGCGAAATCATGTGACATTCTACTGTGCTTTCTATATAAAACTTGAATTTATAGTTAATAACCATGTCTTTTATGTCTTTCAATGTTTATCAGGTTCAAAATGTCCTTTGTCGGGTTTACTAAAAGTGTACGACTAAAAATGAGGCACGATCAATGTACGAATAATAACCGCTGCTGCTGATTAAAGCAACTTCAACACAGGCGATCGACTGGGTCTGTCAGCGTAAAATATCGTAAACCAATCTTGTAATAAACAATAAAACGAATTTACTCAAAAGTTTGGAGACGTTATTTTTGCAAATATCTTCTTAATGACATATAGTAAAGAAAACTCCCGATTTTTATTAAATATTTCTTCTTACACGAGTGATTTACTGAACCCGATAGCGCAAAAAATATTGTTATTAACATAAACAATTAAACGATTTTACTAACAGTCGAGATAATTTATGAAAACTCCATGAAGACAGACTTTTTTCTAATCCAGTATGGCACTGAAAAAAAAACCCAAAAGATTTGTAAAAAAAAAAAAAAATGAATAAATGAAATAAACAAGTTTTTTTTTCTGTAGTATTGAACTAAAAACAACACGAATTTAATCACACACAACATTCAGTTGAGAGTTTTTTGTTTCCGTTTTTGGACAAGTGAGCTTTTTCTGTAAAATTTAGATTTTCTAACATAATAACGATGTAATAGTAGAAATCCTTTTTAAAAAGTATAAGAAATCTTTAATGACTGGGACAATGTTTCTAATCCCATGTGCCTTGTTTGGAGGAACTAGTTTCCCAGCATTTAAAACGGTAATGCCTTACTGCCCTCGGGGGGAAGCAACGAAATAATATTTGTGTGTGTGTGTGTGTGTGTGTGTGTGTGTGTGTGTGTGTGTGTGTTTAATTATTTTCTTTTTTTATAATAAAATTGCATGGAGTTCCGTTTTGTCATAACGGGACTCTGTTCATTTAAGAACAAAAGAAAGGTCATTTATTATAGGTTTTCCATACATTTTTTAAGTTATCATTATCGATTATCATTATCATTATCGATTATCATTATCATTATCGATTACTGTTTGTTTGTTTTGTTGTTTTTTATATAAAACTCGACACTGTCGAAGTTGCTTTGACTAAGTAAACTCTTAGCGACGGAGAATTATTTTTTCCAATACTATGTGCAAATAATTGACTCAGTCTTTTAAGATTTAATTAGCAGTACATAAAATCGTGTTTAATTTTCAGTTTGCAAAATTAGTAAAATCAAGACAGAACTAATCTAAAAATCTACTTGTTTAATTTTTTAAAAAGGTTTTTAACGAAAAAACACCCGGAAAAAGTGACACAGAAAGAGAAAAAATAATTGTTTCAGTCTTTAAGGAGATGTTGTAGGAGTTGTGTGTAGAGGAGATCATATGATAACTTACATTTTCCTAAAGGCCTTAAAGTTAATGTGGATGGACACATTGATGTTCAAAGAGTACCTGTAAAGCCAGGATACGTTTTTACTAGAGTCTCTGCTCATCACGTCCCAGAGGCAACTCGAGGATAAAAGTAAATGAATGAACACCGGCATAATCGATAGGTGGATATTGTGTAAAAATTGAGTATTAACAAGGACGGCTCAAGAAAACCCTTTTCACGTAAGACTTGACAACCATATTATAGTTAACACTGAAAGGGTTTCACGGTAGTGTGCTCCAGGCACGGGAAGCTAAACGAATGACGCTTTCTTCGTAGAATGTTCGTTTAGTCTGAGGTACAGGTAGAAAAAAAAAGATATATTTTGCAGTGGTTAATGCTAATCGTGCGTTTGCTATGCATATTTTATAGGGAACAATATATTGAAGCTCAGTCGAGCACTTCACATGAAAATAACGGCAGCACGGCCACTCTACGTATCTTCTATGATAAAGGGGTGGCAGAGAAGAGAAGAGGACATCCCCACAATATTTTAAGTCGATTTTGTATTCTATCAAAAGAGGAAAGAGTGCTCTGTGCAGGCCCTCATCAGATAAGACAATATTATTCTGGCTCATATTCATATACAAGATAGATTGCCAACGAAAGACGCATATCTTTCCACAAGGCCTGAAACTTGTCACTGAGCCATTGTAACGAAGACTGGTTATGAGAGAATCTTTATGACTATGCAACTTACAACGTATTGCAACCTTTAATTTGCCATAAGTTAACTTGCCACAAGTGAAACGTTGTTAAAATGGAAGACTGATCGACATTTTCTATGCATCATAGCTTTACTTGTCCAGCTGATGTGGAAAATGAATGAGGAACTATTTTATTTAAGCTTGCGGTTGGTTTGGGGCTGGAATAGAAACATTCATTGCAGCCAAAGGTGATTTCATAGAACAAGTTTTACATATATTAAGAGTTTCCATACGTGAAAAAATGAGTCGGTAAGAACTTCAGTGCTTGTTCGGAAGTCAATCTAATTGATAAAAATAAATACGAAATAAGCTTTATGGTGCGCATACATGTCAAACAATGAAAATATCATATTCCAAAAAAATCACGTAATTTGATAAAAAGTATATTTTTATAATAAAGAAAATCAAATTATATGTAAAAATGAGAATTCTGTATCTTACTTTTCCATCATAAAAATTCATCATTGCTTATCTCTTCTTAACAATCTATCCAAGAAATTGAGATCAAAATCCGCTTTTAAATGTTGCGATTAACAGTACATCGCCGAAATTCGTTATAATATGATTTTCTATAACAAATAAAATCTACTTGTTCAATTTACGTGGTTTTTGGAATATGACATTTTCGAATGTGCTGAATCCGTATATTATCAATATTTGTATGTACGTTTTTTAAAATTCTGTTGAAATTTGAACAATTTCAGTCTAGTGTAGTTATAAATTATCTGCTGTGTTATTCATTTTCCACGTCTTGTTAATCATTCTGTATTGTCACTGAAATCCGCTATTATTCCTTTGATTTTAATGCGACGCCACGTCACCATTATTGAAACAAAAATGATGACTGTCTAGACACTTTAGAATGGAAAGACAAAGAAGACTAATAACAAACAAACATCAAAAGACAGAAAGAGATAAAGACGTATTCAATCAACTTGACGATCTCGCTACCCTAAGACATTTTTATCAGAAAGAAATTCGGAGACATTAATAATCCCAAGTGCAATGAACATGTGTCACTGCATATTTGTAAACAGATTTAGTTCTGAAAACTTTTATTTCTTGTGAGCCTCACAATAATATCTATTCTTTGATTTCTGTTTTACTAATGATTGAATCGTTTTGTTTTCTTCATAACAAATAGTCTGTTCAGAAACTATTTGTTGCCTGCGGAATCATTAAAACACTTCTACTGTTTACGAGCAAATTCTGAACTACAGACTCCACTAAAACATACCAGTGCAAAACGACGTTGTGCACAGTTCGGCAAGCAAGACGTGCAGAAAAACGGTCGATAATACATGATAACTCTTTTTCAAACAGGTTTTGGAAATTTTAATAGAAACTAATGTGATTTGATTTATACAAATGAAATTCTTTCAATATATTTAAAAAATAAATGAACAAGTAAACAGTTTTAAACATTTGGCACTCATAGAGATTGCATTATTAAATCATACTAGTGTATGATGTTTAAAGTACAACATCGGTTCTCTTATGACACCATTCCACAAGTCCTACGTTCTCGTTTTTTGATCTGTTGTCATGAAATTATTCGCCCATTTTGCTAGTTCTTCTCTGTCTCATATTTACACATAAACACGCATTTAAGAACCAAGTTTCCATCCTTAAAATCGAAAGGAGAAATCGTATCTATATTATTCCAACACGCACACACACACACACACACACACACACACACACACACACACACACACACACACACACACATATATATATACTGGGGGAAATAGACTTAGAGTCTAAAGATCAGTGTTTACTTTAATGTATTAGTAAATGTACTAATACTATTAAAAAATAGTGCTCGCTGTAATGTAAATATATAATAAGCTTGATAAATAATTATTTCAATCATTAACAGACAACTTTTAACAAGATGCCAAGAAAAGATGGACTAACATAAGAACTAAATTTCAAAAAGGGTGGGAAAAGGGAATATTTGCCTCAATACAAAAATGCTAGTTTGTTTTTCTGTCTTAAAACCCCACTCCCCATCCGCATTATTTTGCTGATGAGGAGACTTTGTTTAAATATAAAAAAAATATTTTTATAAAATCATTGTTCAAGACATATTGTCTATTTCAATAACACATCGTTTCCGAAACGATAGAACTAACTATTGATTTTGTTTTTGAAACTGATTTTCAATTAAAAAATTATGAAGCACTTTATTCGATATATATATACATATATATATATATATATATATATATATATATATATATATATATATATATATATATGGCATATAATATAAAGCTGAATGTGTGTGTGTGTGTGTCTGGTCACGAATAGCCCCTATATAGTTGACTATTTTAAAAAGTGATTACATATAGTGATAGAATATTTATCGAGACAAAGGAATGGGTATGTTTTATCTGGCAGAACGGTGGTTCATAAAAATTGTGGGGTCTGCGTTCGCACCTGGTCCACAAAGTAAGGAACTAAAAAAAATAAAAATTAAAAATAATTGTTTACAAGTGTTTTTAATATAGATGTACATAATAATACTCTGGTAAGTATGTTTTAACTTAAATAGGGATGGTATAATAAAATTGTGGGGTCTGCGTTCGCGCCTGGCATCATAGAATGGAAATATATCAGAAAGTTTAACAAGGATTTTAATATAGATCAACAGAATATTGTGATAAGTGTTTCAGTGTGAACAGGTATGGTATAATAAATTATGGGGTTTATCTATTTTAATTTTACTTTAATCATATTTTGCTTTGGTTTTGATCCCCCCAAATTCGTAGCTATCTCTTTACAACGCTTCCTTTTCATAACCTATCATACTTTCATAAATCAGAGTCAATTTTCTGTAGGTTGTTTTGGAACCCAGTCAACGACGGGTACTTTTGCTAGTATATTTATATATATATATATATATATATATATATATATATATATATATATATATACGCACACATATATATATACATATATATACATCCATACATATGCATATATATATATATATATATATGCATATATATATATATATATATATATATATATATATATATACATGCGGAAACTTTATAGCAAGCCCCACTCTCCCCAATGGTTTACTTTGATTACGCTACTGCCATTGCTCAAAGGCAACATGCATACCGCAGATTTAACCAGCATAAGTCCAGTTCAAACAGACAGACGTACATAGAAGCTAGAAGTAATGTTAAGAAAGAAATAACGACAGCTAAGAGAGAATTTACGAAAACCACTAAAAAAACGCATTGAAGCACAAAAACTAGGAACTCTCGACTCCTGGAAAATAGTCAACAGTGTAGTAAATAATGGGTAATCAACAATTCCTCCCTAACCAAAAACACGAGGTTGTTTTCTCAGCAACCGAGAAGGCTAACATGCTTGCCAGTCGGTTTGTCTCAAACTCCACACTGGACCCCCACCCAAGCACCACTACCTGAATCTCCTATGCGGACAGACGACACGCTAGACGATCTGAAAATCACCCCTGCTCAGGTGCAGCTATCATAAAAAACCTTGGCACTTCAAAAGCATGGCGAACCGATCTCATCCCAGCTGTGCTATTAAAAAAAGTGCTCAGCCGAAGTAGCTCCGGTTCTCTCCAAATTCTACAACAAATGCTTTAAAGAATCTTGCTTTCCGGGCTGTTGGAAAACTGTTTCTGTGGTACCAGTATTCAAGAATTTTGGTGAAAGAACTGGCCCATTAAAATATCGCCCTATTAGCTTACTCCCACTTTTTGCCAAAATATTTGAGACCTTAATTAACCATGCTCTAGTCCATCACCTTACAGATGCTAAACTTCCGACTGACCAACAATATGGATTTAGACAAGTCCGTTCCACAGCAGACATCATAACTGTAATCTCTGAACGTATATACCATTAACTGTACAAGGCGGGGGAGGCCAGAGCGGTAGCTCTAGATATATCTAAGGCTTTTGACAGGGTATGGTATGTAGGTTTCCTCAGGAAAATTAGATCATACGGTATCACTGGTAGAATACTTAACATAATTAAATCCTTCTTAGATAAGAGAAAAATCCAGGTTGTCCTCGAAAGTCGTACATCGAAACGACATGATATAAATGCGGGAGTTCCCCAGGGGTCTATCCTTGGACGACTACTGTTCCTGATATTCATAAATGTATGGAGTATTGCTGTCAAATTGTGGCTGGTGCATCTGCTAATAGTCTCTCCCTCCTTGACAATGTTCAAAAGAGAGTCGCAAATCTGATAGGCCCTGACTGGCATCTAAGCTGCAGCCTCTGCCCCATCGACGAAACGTTGCATCCCTCTGCCTGTTCTACACGTATTTTAATGGTGAATGCCCTGACGAACTGCAAGAACTTGTGCCCCCACGACGTGAACACCCTCGACAAAAACGACAGGCGGCTAAATGCCACCCCAACACTGGGGTAAAAATGTAATATATATATATATATATATATATATATATATATATATATATATATATATATATATATATATGTATATTTATTGGAGATGGTAATTAATAAAAACTGAAGAAAGTGCGCAATACTGTTGTAGAGCAAATATGCGTTTTATTTTTGTTACCGTATCTTTCTGTTAAGTTACATTATTCTTTCGGCTACACGGCCGTTTTTTTGGCCGTCTGTAGCGTCCTCAGACTTTTACAGAAATGTTCGCTATTTTGGGATGAAAGAGTGGAAGAGTGAATGAGGTCAGGGGGGTTGCGAGGAGGGCGGAAGAATAAGAGAGGAAGGGAACAAGGAGAGAAGGTGGCGGCGTTTGGTATGTCGAAGAAAGAAAATTAAAATTTTAAGTTGACATTTACAATGAAAAATTATTGTTCCACTGAATACTCAAAAAAAAAATTACAGAGTCCTTATCCGGCGGAGTCTCAAATAATTCTATTGTTGCTATTCTTTTCATCATCATCATCTATTTGCTGATTTTTTTTTCTGTCTTCTTATGAGAAGAATAGCAAGAATCACATTCTTTGAAACTAGGCGGAATAAGACTTTGTACATTATTTTTTAGAGTATTCAGTCGAACAATAAATTTTGATAGTAGATTTCAACTTACAGTTTTAATTTTCGTTTTCTTTATATATATATATATATATATATATATATATATATATATATATATATATATATATATATATATATATTCGCATACCTGGCAGAAGGTTTTTTATCATACAGATCTGCTTGAATATCAGCGCTAAGCTGTGCTATTCTTTTTTCTTTTTTCCAATATTTTTCGACATAGCAGGCTAACTTTGTCACGTGTGGACGGCGTACTCCAAAGTTTATAAGCAAATCATCTGATCAGTAAATCACAAATGGACATTCACTACACAACAGTGCCAGGCTTAAAATGTTAGTACGTTTGCCGAATTTCTCTACTCGCTCCCCGGAAGCGGAAGAAAGCTTCGGAAAAGAAAAAGAATATGCTGAGCTTAGCGTTGTTATTAAAGAAAACATACGCATATTCTCTCTCTCTCTCTCTCTCTCTCTCTCTCTCTCTCTATATATATATATATATATATATATATATATATATATATATATATATATATATATATATATAAGTGAAAGTGTGCGTGTGTGTGTGTGTATCTGTGTATCTGTGTGTCTGTACACATTTCCCTACGCAATTACTCTGTCAATTTTTAGTCTACTGACTCGAAATTTTATATACAGGGTACTGAGATTTGGGAACATCGATCTGATCGGTTTTCAGCCAGAAATCTGGCGAGTAAAGTGTCGACTTTCAACGATTTTACCTTTGGATCGAACTTAATAACTTGATCTGAGTCCAAAACAATAAACGTTAAGGGGTAATAATAGGGTTCAATGTTAAAAAAAATTACCTCTGCGGTCTTTTCCAAACTACTCAGACAATTTGTGGTCTAAACATTTGAAATATTACATAAAGGGTATTCAGAGATAGGACAAGCTTTTTAATCGGTTGACTCGAAAATTTTTAGCTACCGATATATAAATGTATGTACGTACGTTTGCATGTCTGCCTACAACTTTCGACAGAGGCAACGGAGTTTCACAAGATCAGTATCGCTTTGAAGATCGACCCTTTATACTACAAATACCGAAAAATTGGCTAAAAATATTAATTTCTTCACCCTCATTTCGGCACTTTTCTACAGGAAGGGGTCGCTTTTTTCGAAAGTCTTCCCCTCTTTTCGATTGTTTACCCTTATTTAAACGTACGTCACTTTCGGATGGAGGTAGTCGTAACAGCAAAGACGCCACGTTCTTTCCCGTTCTTTTCCGTCTTCGCGGTGCGGGTTCGAGCCTGCCTTCCTACTCCCACTTTTTTTTTGATCAACACACACCTACATACACCAAGGCAACGCCGGGTACCTATGCTAGAAAACTCATAAATATTACTTTTTCTGTTCAAAAAATAACTTTTTTGAGCTATCCAGGAAAATATGAGCTTTTCAAAACATATTGATTGATTAAATATATTTCTTATTCCTTGGAATTTTAACGGATCCTGCTAATAACGTATTATCAGAAAGCCATTTTTTAAAATGTTTTTATTTTTCTATTTTACTTTGAAGTTAGTCTAGACGAGGATATGAGAGTTCTAGGGTTCATGTTGAATACAGTTACTAGGGAACCTACAAGATTATATATGTCGAAGAACCAAATTTTCCGTTTGCTTCCTTAGCTTTTTGATTGGCAGAGCAGTTTGGAAAACACTTAATAAAAATCGACTCTCTGGTTAAAAAAAAACTATACAAGTACCGAATATACATTCACGTTTGTGAAATATTCATGTGTGTGGAGATCATTAACATCAGAATTACTCACGAGGGTGAATATTTAGAGATATTTTATTCATGTTATGTAAAAATTGGTAAGATTTTTCCAGTTATCAGGAAACCAACAGAAGAATGAGTGTCTCTAATTTTGTTTTTGTTGTTGTTTTTTTTTGTTGGGAAATATTCATTCATTCTTTTCGTATGAATCAAATAATAATTTGTGGCATTCGTTTCCAATGCATACGATACTTACGGGAGGGGCCACGTGTTGTTTGCCAACATCCATAACTGCAAGTGTTACTTTGGAACGAGTTGTCTCCGAACGAAAAAACAGATCATCTGTTCATGTCTTCAAACGCTTCGCCACTATCACGTTCCAGAGTTGTGTGTGTGTGTGAGAGAGAGAGAGAGAGAGAGAGAGAGAGAGAGAGAGAGAGAAATTAAGAAGTAAATAGACAGGGAAAGAAAGAACGGGTGATTGAGTGATTACGTTTGATAGAGCTAATGGAGCGTGATAACGGGTGAAAAGGGACGGAGATGAAGTTCAAGTAAGAGAAGGGAGAAAGGGAAGAGAAGGGACGAGGGGTAGAGTGATGTACAAAGAGAGGGATGGGTAATTGATAGAGCTAAGCTATAAAAGAGAGGGAGGCAAAGAGAAGTCGGTGATCGAACGAAAAAGTGTAATAAGCTAAATAAGCAAAAGATAAATGGTGAAGGAGAGGGAGAATGATGAAAGAAAGAGGAGAGAGATGGGGGAATGAGATGAGAGATAAAGAGTAAAAGAAGTCATAGAGACACGTGCTACACGCCATTTCTACGACTTCAATGCTATTGTGAACGCCGCCGGGCAATACTGGGTATTCGTGCTGGTTTTGAATACAACTCGGTCGTCTCGCCCCGACATTTAGTGCATTGACACGTCATCGCTCTAAATACTATTAAAAAACAAAAAAACAAACAAAAAAAAAAGGACGAAACAAATACGCGACCGAAATGAAGACTGCCTGTCTAGACGCTCTGGAGACAGCGGGCAAAGGAAGAACTCTACCGCGAAGGTTGATTAAAGAAAATTAATGATGCCGATGCGCCTTTTTCTCTTTGATCTCATAGAATTCGGTAAGCTTCATAATCTTGTCAAAAGAAATATCGATACATGAACACGAATACTGATACATGAAAAGGAGATTGAATAAAAGCCAAAGAAAGCACGTATTCTCTATTTTTGATAGAGAAATTAATGGGCAAATCTATTTATAAAACAAGTGCACGTTCGAGTAAAGAACAACAAATACTATGTTTCGAACGTGTTCGCACTATTTTATTTTAGATATACGTAACTGATTCTTTACGGTTAAAACATTCAAATAAGATTCTTTTTTTTACAGAATGTAAATTTATAATTGAAATTTTTTATTGGAATTTATCATTGGAATCTATTTCATCTAGTGTATTCCACGGTTAGGTTAATGAAATAACTTTAACTTAATACGATGTAAAAAATTATACATTTTGAAATATATATTCTATGTTTAATAATAAAAATTATATGAGTAAACAAAGAATACGATTCTGATGTAAAATGTAATCTTCGTCGTGTCCATCTTTTCGAATTCGATAAACTCTATACCGAAGTTTTAGCAAAAACAACAAAAAAAACTGTCTTTAATCCATAAAATATAGTCTTCTTGTTTCGTCAACAATAAATTGGGAGGCTTATTCGTCATTTTTTCATTTTTCTGTCGACAGTATTTTAGTTTTATCGCCTGACTTGGCAGTTTAGACTTTAACACCCGAGAGGGTTTCATTTAAAACTACTAAAAATGTATAATTAGCGCAACATGTTCATGAGAACAATCTGCCTTCTCCGATCAGTTAACAGGCGAAATCAGGTTTGTTTAAACAAATTAATTCGTTAGAGCAATATGCAATTCAGCACATGGTATCCACGAGAGCTAATTATCACAGGCGATAATATAAAACGTATTGCTATCAGTATTCTTAAACACATACTAATTTGTTTACACGTAATGTTTGCGGCATACTACTCCTCATCTTATATAAAATGAAATAAATACGTTTCATTAAAAAAATATATATTAAAAAGATATCTTTTCAGAGTCTTTCAAATGAAGATCTTTATTTTGATTTGGATTATCTTGATTATGATTCTTACCTTGGTCATAGTCATAACAACGTTTTTTTGCCGATGTAACGTCTAACATTTAATCTTCGTAATATCCCTCTTTATGTCGAATTTGGAGCTAAAACGTTCTTTAATCCAAGTAAGTAAAATGCTGGAGACTTACTCGGTATCTTTTATTCTTTAGTTTTATCGCGTGACTTTGTAATTGACATTTAACGCCCGGAAGATTATCATTAAGAACTACTTGGCACTCAACCCCATTTATAATTAGCGCGGCATGTTCATTAGGCCAATTTACTCTCTTCGATTAAATATAGGGATTTGAAATTACGCATATATTTCAAATTTGGAAATGCCAATTCCCAAGTTTGAAAATATGCTCTGAAAAATTAGTCGGATGATACATCGGGCAAAACGTTGTGAGAATTATTCGTAAGATGATAATAGTCGTGCGCATGCTCTCAATAATAGAACAGATTTGTATTATTTGTGTTATTCATATTATTGTTCTCATCTTAAGTGTTATTCTCACAAAATATCAGCCGATGTATCTCTCAATTTTCTACAGGTGTTTGTTGTTAGGAATCTTTCTGTCTGATTCGGCTGAGGGGACAAGATCATACCCCTCTCCTGAATTAATTAAATTGTTCTCTCCAAAATTCTGTGCAGCTTTCGAGTTTGGCAGAAATATTCCAGAGATCGACAGAATATACTCGAAATCGTAGGTTACATCGTCCGAAACGTTTTCAAAGTCCGAAAAATCCAAATAATACAACTTACCAATTCCCATGAAAAAAAAAATCATGAAAAAAAAAATCATGAAAAAAAAAATACAAGAGACTTATGTGATAAAATTATTATTATTTTTTAAAATACTATTTCTACAAATCGAAGTTACCCCAATTGCAGTGACGTTTTACGAGATACAGCATGCTGTTAGCAAATAAAAAGATAGAGAATGCGATCCTAAAGAATTTTCTAAATGTGAGACACATTCCACGCTATTCAGAATGGCTAACTTGCACGTTTATTGATTTGGAGAGCGTCGTCTGGTTTTCGCCCAATACCCGATGGAGAAGACAGAGCTACATATTTAGGCAGCATACGTCATGTAAAAGGGCTATGGAAATTCAGACCACGTAGGTCAACTCTGGGGTTGTGGAAGGGTCGCGTCCTCTTTCAGCCTCGAGTCTTATAATTAGAACATTTGCAACTTTTGATCTTTTCACGTAACGTGTCCCTGTTATCTGTACGAGGCGTTGGCATACATTTGAACGAAGTGGCTTTAAGGAACGCAAATTGAAAATTGCTATGCTCGTTCTTCCTACTCTGTACTTATCGATATCAGTGAGGAATTTAACATATTTGCCCTACATTTGTCTAGCTTATACTTAGTCATAATAAAGATGGAATTGATGGAGTGAAAATCTATCTATTTATTTAGAAATCTATTTCTTTCTCTCCCTACTTCTTTTGCCGCCTTCTCTATTTTCGCTTATTTTCTCTCTATATTTTTTTTTAAATAAATATTAATAATTTTATAAACTTATTCTTTCTTTTTACTTTATTGTTTTACCAGCAGTTAAGCGCGGCCTTGTTCGAGTCCTATGTACTGTTCCTAAATGTGTGTTCATATATATCTATAATATAAAGCTGGGCGTTTGTGTGTGTGTGTGGTCACGAATAGGCTCCTATATGCTTGACTATTGACGATACTGATCACATATAATGATAAAAGATGTATTGAGACACAGGAATGGGCATGTCTGATCTGATCTGATCTGATCATAATGATGATTTATAAAAATTGTGGGGTCTGCGTACGCGACTGGTCAACCAAGTATGGAAATAAATTAAAATAAAAGTATGTTTTGACCTAAATATGGATGGTATAATAAAATTGTGGGGGCTGCGTTCTCCATAGAATTGAAATAGGAACACACTTTAATAAAGACTTTTCATATCTATATGCGTAAGTATACTTTGACAATTATGTTTCAGTTTGAAGCAATAAGGTATAATAAAATTATGGGGGTGTTCGTTCACGCCTGACCTCCATAGGATTAAAATATGTCACAAAGTTTAACAAGGTTTTTTTTTTAATATAAATCCAAAGAATATTGTGATAAGTGTTTCAGTGTGAACAGGTATGGTATAATAAATTATGGGGTTTAGCTATTTTATTTTTACTTTCATCATATTTTGCTTCGGTGTCGATACCCCCAAATTCGAAGCTATCTCTTTACAACTCTTCCTTTTCATAACCTACCATACTTTCATTAGTCAGAGTCCATTTTCTGTAGGCTGTTTTGAAACCCAGTCAACGACGCATACTTTTGCTCGTATATATATATATATATATATATATATATATATATATATATATATATATGTAAAGTTAAAGTGTCTGTGTATGTATCTGTGTATCTGTGTGTGTACATTTCCCTGCGCAATAACTCTGTGCATTTTTAATCTACAGACTCGAAATTTAGTATATAGGGGACTGAGATTTGGGAACATCGATGTGATCGCTTTTCGGCCAGAAATTTGGCGATTAATCGGTCAAAGTTCGACGATTTAGTCTTTGAGAACTCTACCAAACACCTCCGACAATTTAGGGTCTAATTAGTTGAAATTTTAGATATAGGTTCCTTCGATATGGATCTTAATAACCGGATTTGAGCCCAAATCAATAAATTTTAAGGGATTATAATTGGGGTCAAAGTAAAAAAAAATTGACCGCTTTTCTTTTTACTCAACATACATCTCCAAATAACCGGGCAACACCGGGCACCCATGCTAGTATATCTATAAAATTGAACGTGTATGTCTGTCTGTGTGTGTTTATCTGTGTTTCTGTGTGTGTACATTTCCCTACGCAATAGCTTTATCAATTTTAAGTCTACTGACTCAACATTTTATATATATAGGGTACTGAGATTTGGGAAAATCGATGTGATCGGTTTTCGGCCATAAATTTGGCGATTAAGGGGTAAAAGTTCAACGATTTTACCTTTGAGAACTCTACCAAACTCCTCCGGTAATTTTCTGCCAAAACACTTGAAATGGATCTAACCTTAATAACTTAATCTGAGCCTAAAACAATAAATTTTACGGGGTCATAATAGGGGTCAAAGTTAAAAAAAAAACACACACAATTAATTTTTTTTATTTTTGCTCAACATACATCTCCAAATACCCGGACAACGCCGGGCACCCATGATAATGTATATAAATATATATATATATATATATATATATATATATATATATATATATATATATATATATATATATATATATATATATATACGTTTGAATCATGTTCAGGAAATCTTCCTCTAAAATTTAAAGGATTTAAACCCAAAATTGGTCGAGGAGCTTGGTATAGTCTGCAAAGATCAACTCTTCCTCTTGGCAGCCAAATTTTTGCTCTAAAACTGATGTAAAATCTTGTGGCATACCTGAATACCCTATACGTAAAAATTGAAATGTTAAGGCCCCAAATTGTCAGAATAATTTCCTAAAGACTCCAAAGGTATTTTTTTTTTTAAATTGATCCCTTGGCAGCCATATGTTCGGCCATAAACCGATAAAAAGCTTGCCCTATGTCTGACTCCACTTCGTGTAAAATCTCAAATGTTTAGACCAAAAATTGGCTGAGTAATTTGGTAGAGATTGCAGAGGTCAACTTTTAAAAAACTTTAACCCCAATTTTAACCCCCCCTTAACATTTATTGTTTGGGTTCAAATCAAATTAATAAAATTGCTTCATGTGCAAGTAACTTGCATCTAAAATTTCAAGTGTTTAGACCCAAAATGTGCGAAGGAATTTGGTAGAGTTTTCAAAGGTAAAATCATAAACTTTAACCCCTTGACAAAAAAATTTTTGGCCGAAATCGCTTAAAAAGATATTCCCAAATCTCAATACCTCGTCTGTCAGGTCTCAAGTATGTAGACTAAAAAGTGACAGAGTAGTTTGGTAGAGAGTTGTACACACAGAGAGATAGACAATTTCACTTTTATAGATATATAGATTAATCTTTTATTTATTTTTTATCTTATGAATTCATACATTTTCTTAGTCCGTATGTCCGTATTTCCGATTTAACTATTTGCTCGATAACAACTCAGCCGACTTGACTGATATTTTATATAGACTTTTTCATGATACAGTGCAGTAAAAAATATCTGTTCGATTCAAAGTTAGCGATTAATATCAACGTTTTCATTTATCGCTGAAAATACCGGCCCGATGTTATCGTAATCTTCTATAAAGCTTTGTAAAATGCAGCGAACTAAATATTATGGTATCCGTTCAATGCCGTTAGGTGTTAATATGGATCAATGCTGATTAGTGGTAAATGCAAAACTAGTCACAACTTTTACCCTATACAACTTACGACTTTCATATGAATGGATGCCCAGCACGTCACAAATCACCTGCTTCCAATCGAACTTCCAAAATTTATTTTCTAATACATTCTATCAATTTCCAGCACAGTTTTGTCTATTTTGTAAAGACTACTTGTTTGCCCATGTATCAAGAGAAAATGTAAAAAGCTACATAAGACATAAGCGAAAAGATTATATTTTACAGCATTGCCATTAGATACACATGTTTTTGAATAGTCATTTTTTAGAATGCAACCAGTAACACTAGATATAGTGGAATGGAGAGAAGGCGAGTGAGAGAGAAAAAAGAGAAAATGTGTTTGGATACATAAAGGTAAATAGGGAGAAATCTGTAAAGAAATGCAGATAAATTGAGAAAGATAGCGAGTGTGAGGTATGAGCTTAGATTCGGTTTCATAATTTTCCGGCGCAAATTATAGACACATTTTTTCTATGTAATTTTGGGGAATAAAATAATTCAATACGGTGGACGATATTTTGGGCGAGTTTTACATCGACATTTACTGTGAAGCACCAATTAAAATACATTTTATATGCCTTCGAACTAGAATTATAGTTTAGGCTCTGGTGCAGTGAAATCCTCCTTGACTGGAAAAAAAATGTGAGAGAAAGAAGAAAAAATCCATACAGACAGATAAGCGATGTTTTAATAAGAACGATTAAATTCTTCATGATGAGGCAGGGTTTAGTTTTATAGTTTTATTGTTGACATATCAACTCTTTTAACGACATATTCAGTAATTTTGAAAAGAAAACTCTTCAATTCGTGATGTTTAATTTGGTTGTTTTGTTTTATGGCATATAAACTCCTTTAGATTTATTTGATGTCGAATGCAGTTATTTTGGAAAAAAAAGTGTTTTCTACTTCAATGCTTGTATATCTTCGTGGATTCATTTATGGTGTTTAATTTGTGTTACAATATTTTTAATATAATAAAATGGGGTTGCTTAAAGATATTAAACGGTTCTACTTATACAAACTTACGATATGAACTGACCAATCAAACAGGGCCACGTTCTGCTAGCAATTAATCAGAAACCGGAATCGCTGCATAAAATATTGGATCTTTTAGAATTCCCGACCATTATTTTTTGTGTCCACACGAGAGAGCTCTTTGGTTTTTGTCTACAAAAATTTAAATTTTAAGATCAGCTACACATGAAAACTCTTTTTCATCTCCAGGAATTTTAGCTACCCATCGAAAATTATTCTGAAATTAAAGATGATTTTCAATTTTAAATTATTTCAATTCAAATATTTTCGGGTGCAGCTATTTTGCTAAACACTTTTATGCTTCAAGTTATTAAGACCCGTAAATATTTTTTCCTAGTTGATTTGTAGAGAATATGTTGACTTAGATTTGAGCTTTGCAGAAACGGATTGAGTTCTGTAAATAGAAATGTAAAATCCCATAACATCAATGTTTGATGCGTTTAGTTCAGTATCAGACAGCCTGATCTAGAAGTACCAGAACTAGAATCTGGATGATAGAAACGATGGAGGATAAGGTGGATAAGAGAGAAGGTAGAAGTAGAGAAAAACGAAGAAAGAGAGAAGTGAAAAAGGAATAGAGAATACCAGGACAGAAAGGGGAAAGTATGAACTTAAGAAAGATAAAGAGGTGTAGAGAAAGGAGCGTTAAAAGAAAGCTGTTACAGCGACGCTGGTGGTCCTGAATATGACCTTCAACTATATCCAATGGTAAGCCCCCAGATTGCGGGCTTTGGGGAGTGTGGAGCCACTCTTTAATTGCCATTGCTCCCAGATCCACTCTGACCCGGAGTGGTAGTACCTGTTAGGGTCCAAACTATGGTTAAATAGAAACCGACTTAAAAATCACTAAATATATTCTATTAAAAAATTTTTCTTCAAAATCTTTGGATTCGGCATTAAATAACCTGAAAAGGGTTGATATGCCGTAAATCAAAAACAACCAACCAACAACGACGCTAAGTAGCCATACTAGTATTATATTAAACCATCCCAGTTTTTTTTAATTGTAATTATCAAACAGTAAACACAAACGATAAAAATCGATCTAAAATAATTGAAGAAAACTATTTAAATTGCACACGAATTCATCAACGTTTCAAATTCTTAAATTTTATCCGCCATTTTTGTTTTTTTTTAATTATCTTTTAATTCTGCGAATTACGTGCACCGGCAGAAATACACAATGGCCTGAGTGTTTTTCATTACCAAAACATCAGACGTCGTGTCTCATGGCTAAATAGTTTCGATTTGGCCTATTCTTTTCTTGTTATTATATTTTTTGCTTTAAGAGACATTTCAATTTTTTTATAGATTTCATTTCTTTCTTTTAATTTAAATATTAGTAATTTGGAACCCCGAAGCTATGTTTGTGAAGGAAAAGAAACAATTTACACGTTAATTAACGATGTTTAGACCACATAAAACTATTTTTACATTTGTTTTTAGCATCAAACCTTATTTTTATCTTTTGCATTTGAATTTATTCCGATGCAATTTTCCCCATATTTTTTCTAGACATGTTTCCTCTGATCGTGGATTCTTATTAGTTCTCTTAATTTTTTTCTGTTTTCGATTTGTACTTGTGTTTTATTTATGTTTAAAACGTTTTGTTAGACGCGAATTGGTAATGTCTATTATTTGAATTATTCGAACTACTGTTCTCATCTTAGATGAAATTATCACAACGATTCGGTCGATATAGCCTTTTTTTTTTTAATTACATTTTCACCCCAAACATAGCACATTGCCACTTTGGTGTAGGGGGCTACTATCAGAAGCATAAGCTACAGTTACTATGTGGGGAGTAGGGCACACTTGAACTTCTGCATATCAGTACACTTGGGAAACAGGAACCCGGAAGGGAATTCCAAAGTCTAGCTGTTCTGGGGAAGAAACTACTGGATTAGAAGGCTATCTTACATCTAGGGATCTCAACTGTGAATGGGTGGGATTTTGCTGCTTGTCGGGTTTGTCGGGGAAATTTACGTCAAGAGAGTGCAGGTACTTGCAGTTCGTCGGAGCACTCACCGTTAAAGTACTTGTAGAACAGGCAGAGGGATGCTACATTTCGTCGATGGGACAGAGGCTGAATCTTAGATGACAGTTCAGCACGCATTAGGTTGGCGACTCTCTTTTGAACCTTGTCTAGGACTGAGAGACTAGTAGCAGATGCATCAGCCCAAATATGACACTACTCCGTACATGGGCGAATGGTGGCCTTATAGAAGTACAGGATACTTTCAGGCGTCAGTAGCTTTCTAGCACGGTAGAGAAAACCTACCTTTTTCGCAGTGGTCCTGGCAATGCTCTCAATGTAATTTTTCCAACTCATGTTTCCTTTGAACGTTAGGTCAAGGAGTTTAAAAGATGTACTTTCAGATAAAGAGTATTTGGTCATTTTTGGCATTTCTGAGCTACGTATTGTCGAAGTATGCAAAATTGCAAACAGATACTTTTTCTTAATCCATTGGAGTAACTTGTTCTCGTTCCTTGGATAACAGTATTAATTCGTAATTGTATTCATAGCATCGATTGCACTACTGCTTAATACTAGTATGAGAACTTGTATTATTTTAAATTTCGAACTACTTTTCTCATCTTGAGTGACATTTTTACAACGTTTCGGGCGATGTAACCTCCGATCTTCTACAGGTGTGTATTGTATTAATCGAGATTTTCTGTCTATCCAAGAAGGAATCAGGAACGATTCTGGAACGAAACCGTACTTACTAAGAAAACCGAAGCTTGCATCGGTCGAAACGTTATGAGAATAATAGTCAAGCAAACCAATATAGACAAAGGCATTACATTTTGTTCAATTGTTATTTTTGTAGCAATTATTCATCGCATACTAGTGCTAAAAACTCTAGGATAATCCGTAATGAGATTGTCAGTCAAATGACGAACTATATCACCAACGGATTAAAAAGGAAGAATGACGACGCCATAAATATTTTTTCTCATTAGATCCAATAGACGATTATATTGTATTATTAACGAAACAGCTTTGTAACGAACTGTTAAATGAATTAGAATATCTTTTGCTTTTAAATCTATGTCCATGAAAAGTATGTTTTGTTATGATACAATGGAACAGAAAGGAGAGTTCTTTGCAGAAGTGGAAACACGATGAGTTTTTGCTGGAAAACTTTTACAAGATAAACCTGAGATGGGAACATAGTCGAATTGACGTAGACTAGAGCAAGACTAACAATCTCTCTTCCCAGAATCTTCACTTTATTTCGGATTGTTTTAAAGATGAAGTTTGGAAATTAGCATTATTTGAATTATTTGAACTACTCCGACTTGGATTTTGTTCTTATCAAGCTTTGGTCGATGAAATTTCGACCACCTTTAGGCCCATTCTCAACATGAATTCTATGGATTAAAATTGTTACAGATAGAAATCATTTGAGTTTATCCTTTCTTAGTATCGACTTTAGTAAACGCGAGCATGGGTGCCCGGCGTTGCTCGAGTGTTTGGAATTGTTTGTTGAGCGAAACAATTTTTTTTTAATTGGTAGTAGAAAGGCAGGCTCGAACCCGTACCGCGAAGGAGGAAAAGAACGAGAAAAAATTTGAAGTCTTAGCTGTTACAAACACCGTCAAAGTGGAAGTGACGTAAGTTTTAATTAAGGCTGGACAATCGAAAAGAGTGGATGAGTTTCGAAAATATCGGCGAAAAAACCGACCCCCTCCCTGAAGAAAAGTGCGCAGTTTAAGGTGGAAAAATTAATGTTTTAAACAATTTTTCGGTATTTTTCGTCTAAAGGTCGAGCTTCAAACGATACCGATCTTGGAAAAATCGGCGGCCTCTATCAGAAGTTTTAGGCAGATATGCAAACATACATACATGCATTTATATATTGATAGCTCAAATTTTCGCCCCAAACCGATAAAAAAGCTTGCTCTATCTCTGAATACCCTTTATGTAAAATTTCAAATGTTTAGACCAGAAATTGTCTAAGTAATTTGGTAGAGACCGCAGAGGTCAATTTTTTAAAAATTGGACCTCAATTATGACCCCTTAAGATTTATTGTTTAGGGCTCAAGTCAAGTTTTTAAGGTAGACCCATGTCCAAGGAACCAACATCTAAAATTTCAATTGTTCATACCCAAAATTTGTGGAGGAGTTTGGTAGAGTTCTCAAATGTCAAATCGTTGAACTTTGCCCCTTTTCAGCGAAATTTCTGAGCGAGAACGGACCGCAAACATTTCCCCAAATCTCAGCACCCTGTATATCAAATTTCGAGTCTGTAGACTGAAAATTGACAGAGAAATTGCGTAGGGAAATGTACATAGACACACAGACAGACAGGCAGACACGTTAACCTTTTAAGATATATAGACTAGCATTTCAGCCCGACGTTACCCAGATGTTTTGAGGTGTGTGTTTAGACAAAAAAAAAATGTGGTAGTAGGAAGGCAGGCTCGAACCCGTACCGCGAAGGAGAAAAAGAACGGGAAAACGACCACCGCCAAACCTGAAGTGACGTATGTTTAAATTAATGCTGGACAGACGAAAAGAGGGATGACTTTCGAAAATATCGGCGAAAAAAGCTACCCCTCCCTGATGAAAAGTGTCTAGTTGAGGGTGAAGAAATTAATGTTTTTAAGCAATTTTTCGGTGTTTGTCGTCTGAAGGGTCGAGCTTCAAAACAATATTGATCTCGTGAAAATCCGTCGCCTCTGTCGAAAGTTTGAGGCAGACATGCAAACATACATACATAGATGTATATATTGGTAGACAATGTTTTGATTCAAACCGATTAATAAGCTTCTGAATACCCTTTATGTAAAATCTCAAATGTTTAGATCAGAAATTGTCTACGTATTTTGTAGAGACCGCAGAGGTCATTTTTTTAAAACTTTGACCCCTATGTTTGCGTTCATCAGAGCACATTACATTAAAATACTTGTAAAACAAGCAGAGAGATGCCACGGTCCTGGATATGATCTTAAACCCCTTAAGAATAATAGTTTTTGGGCTCAAATCAAGTTAGTAAGTTAGATCCGTGTCCAAGGAACATATATGTAAAATTTCAAGTGTTATACCCAAAATTGTCGAAAGAGTTTGGTAGAGTTCTCAAAGGTCAAATCGTTGAACTTTTACCCCTTAACAGCCAAATTTCTGGGCGAAAACGGACCACAAAGATTTTTCCCAAACCTCAGTACCCTGTATATGAAATTTCGAGTCTGTAGACTGAAAATTGACAGAATTATTGCGTAGGGAAATGTACATAGACAGACACGTTCACTTTTATAGATATATTGATCTATAAGATAGATTAAAACAGCAACCATCACATTACTTTTTTTTTACTCAAAATAAGACAAAGTGGCACTTTATCGTAAAAGGCTATCATTTCGAGCCAAATTTACAGGAATACTATGTAGCGAGTTGTGCAACGAGATATCTTTTAACATTACACTAGAACCTCTGCATGTCAGTACAGTCAGAAAAGAGGGGACCCAGGAGGGAGTAAGTTATCTGAGTAGCAAGCTTTGTAATATCTATGGATCTCCACAGTCAATGGGTGTGATTTTGCTGATTGACGAATTTGTCGGGGATATCTACGTTACGGTGTACAAATGTTTTGCGTTCATCAGAGCACATTCCATTAAAATACTTGTAAAACAAGCAGAAAGATGCCACAGTCCTGGATATGATCTTAAACTATATCCAGTGGTGAGGCCCCAGCTTGCGTGCTTTGGGGAGTGTGGAGCCACCCTGGAGTGGTAGTACCTATTAGGGTCCCAACTATGGGTTAAATAGAAACCGACTTGAAAACAACAAATATATTCTATAAAAATAAATGTTTCTTAAATCTTTGGATTCGGCATTAAATAACCTGAAAAGGGTTGATATGCCGTAAAAAGAAAAGAAGAGAGATGCCATATTTTGGTGATGAGGCACAGGTTTCAGTTTGGTTGCTGGGGACATTTTACTTGTTCCCCGAGATGAGATCAAATATGTAGCGAGAGTTTTAATCGTTTTCAAGGTCCTCTTATCTAGAACCGCATCTTGTCTTCCAAAGCAAAGTTATTGGGAAATATTGTTCAGAGAAGCCATTGTGGCTCTGGTAGTGATACGAGTTCTATCTGTTAATGTCTTACAATAATAAACCAAAGATTAGAGCTGGATCGAGTAGGTTCGTATGAAACTAGTTATAAAGAAAGAGAAAGATTACGAACGCCTATTCTATAGACTGCAGAATATGTGTTAATCGACAAGATTCACTGCATCGTAAGTTGCATCTGACTCATATATGTTGAATGGAAGAGTTCGAATGCAAAAGGCAACGAATCCAATGTAATCGATTTCTTTATTCGTAAAATGTTTTCCTCTGAATTTCTTGTTACTTCTTTCTTTAGTTTCTTTCATTTATTTTCTCATAAATTCATGAAAACTGTTTAATTCTTTTTTCTCCTTAGACCCATTCATTTATCGAAATTCATGCATCTGTTGTCAGTCGTTTATTTTTGAAGTGATTTCTTTGATAGAA
>NC_136523.1:58638786-58641286 GCF_053919585.1 Euprymna scolopes | reverse complement strand
AGGGCACTCGTCGATCATCGGAGCCTCGTCTGCGATGCTGCGGTCACGACGTGCACGTGGGGTTGATTTAGCTGGGAGAAAGCTAGTATGACGCTAAGACATCTGTGTGCTTTTGACATACTTCCACACCAGACCTTGACCACACACACATACACACACACACACATATATATATATATATATATATATATATATATATATATATACACACCGATGTTATTATGTAGTATAATTTATGTGTGTATATATATAAATATATATATTATTATTATTATTATTATTATTATTATTATTATTATTATTATTATTATTATATAATAGAACATAAAAATAATTTGTAATAAACAAATCATTTTATGTGTTAATTATTTTGTTTTTCTAATATAAATATGTAATTTCCAATGCAATTCTCTGACTTTGGACGAATTAATATGTATTGTTCTTTTAGCAGCGATTTTGATTCGACAACGTATATATATATATATACATATATATATTGGCCGCTAAAAGAAATTCCGCGATTGTAATTTTTTCAATAACTGCAAATTTAAGCTAAATTCAATGTAACTGTTTAAACAACGTATACCTCATTGGATTCGCCTGTTATTCTTCTATAATTTCCATTGCTCATATTTGACTTTTAATTGAAATATTGTAGTGTTCACGTCAACTTAAAAAAAATAACTTCAACTTTAGGTGGCAAAAAGAGAATCCACACAATGGAACTTTTTCTTAAAATGTAAATTTAGGACATTAATGCAACACAAATACAACAGGAACACAATGAACTAGTTAGTATTTAGTAGCATAGCCATTCTGCAATTTGACAGCCTGCAATATTTAGGGGTTCCTGGAAGTAGACTTCAGCTATTCTCTGGGGAAAGGGCATCCCGCATTTCTTAATTTTTGTCCAAAGTTCTTCCAAATTTGAATTTTATCATTGCGTAGCTGTTGCTTTATTTAATGCCATACGTTTTCGGCAAGATTGAGGTCGGGAGATTGTGCAGGATAACCCAAACACGGAATATCATGCTCTTCTAGGAACACCTTGACATTGCCAACTTTGTGAATGGGGGCATTATCCTGCATGAAGACGGAATTATCATCCAAATTCCGACCAAAGTAGGGTAGAAAATGCTTAGTTAACATATTAATGAACTCGGTCGAATTAATTCAACTTTGCAAGCGAACTATAGGCCCTGGAGCATTGGTACTAATAATGCCGCACACAAAAACTGAACCTCCACCACATTGCAGCGTTGAAACTGAGTACCTAGGATTAAATTCTTCGTCTTTCCTCCGACGGGCGTACTGCTAACATCAATGTCTAGCCTATTGAACTTGCTTTCGTCGCTAAAAAGCACTTTGACCAAAATGAAGAGTCATGCTCTACATTGAATCTGACGAAATCCAGACGGCTCTTTCTGTTTTTACAGAAATCATTGGCTTGTGTCTTGCAATATATTCTTGTATATTATATTCCTTTAATCTATTCTTGACAGTAGAAAGAGACAGCTTTTAAAAAAGATCGAACTGTTGATGAATTTGGAAAGCCGTTTCAAATCGGTTTCTTAGGCTGCGGATCTTGATAGCATTCTCTTCCCTGTTAAAGTAACTATAGTACGACGAGATTTAGGGGCATCACGAACACTGCCGATGTTTTGGTGGTTTTGCACAGTCTTCCGTTCCATTTTCTCATCACATTCCAATCTGCGGCCGATTTCTTGATAAGAAAAAAACAGAAACGTGGAGATTAATGATCTTCTGAGGATCACAAAGAGAAAGCCGTGGCATATGGACTAAATGTTACGTTGTAACACCTGGAACAACAACAATTATGATTAGAGATGCTTTGTTGCCTGCAATTGGATATTTAATACTGAATTAGGGGCGATAATTTTAGCTGATTTTAAGCGAATCTGTTGCGACAGAAGTATACAAAACGCAAGGACACAGAATAGAAGCAGCTGTACTTACGTCGTGTTTGGAAAGTCTATTACTCTTATCCCCAATCCACGGTAGTTTGAAATAAACCGGCCATTTAAAAGTCCAATTTTTTAGGGGATTTAAACTCCACAACCTTTTTGAACATACAGGCATCAATAAGGTCAACAGGATACCCGTTATTGATGAATATTTCCCTGATCTTATCGATTTCGGCGTCTAACCTTTTAGGTGAATAAGTCATGAGGGCTCTATGTAACAAAATATTAATTAAGCCGACCGTACGTGATTTTGGTACAAAAGACAACCAGTTCACATATAGGCCAGTAAATGTCGGCTTCCTATAAATTGTAGTGAGAAATCCCCTCCCCTTAAACGTTCGACAAGAACATCCAAGAAGGAAAGCGAATTGTCCTACTCACTTTAGAGCCCAATGCAAATAATCCAACCTATTACAAAATGTCCACGCTTCGCCTTTCGATGGAAAAATATCAAAAGTGTTGTCAACATATCTGAGTAGATACATTGAAAGCTTTGGCAAAGCTGTTGCAAAAAA
>NC_136523.1:58628786-58633786 GCF_053919585.1 Euprymna scolopes | reverse complement strand
TAACTTTCAAAAATATCGGCGAAAAAAGTGACCCCCCTGTAGAAAAGTGCCTAGTTGAAGGGGAAGATATTAATGCTTTAAGCCAATTTTTCGATATTTGCGTATGAAAGGTCGAACTTTAGAAAGATCCTGATCTTGGTAAAATCCGTAGCCTCTATTGAAAGTTTAAGGCAGACACGCAAAATACATACATACTTACATACATACATACATACATACATACATACATACATACATACATTTATATATTGGTAACTGAAAATTTCGAACTAAACTGATGAAAAAGCTTGCCCTATCTCTGAATACCCTTTATGTAAAATTTCAAATGTTTAGACCATAAATTGTCTGAGTAATTTGGTATAGACAGCAGACGTCAATTTTTTTTAAATTTGACCCCAATTATGACCCCTTAAAATTTATAGTTTCGGGCTCAAATCACTTTATTAAGTTAGATCCAGGTTCAAGGAATCTATATCTAAAATTTAAAGTGTCTAGACCCAAAATTGTCGGAGGAGTTTGGTAGAGTTCTTAAAGGTCAAATCGTTTTAATTTGACCCCTTAACAGCCAAATTTCTGGCTGACACCCGTCACATCGATTTTCCCAAATCTCAGTACCCGGTATTTCAAATTTCGAGTCTATAGACTAAAAATTGACAGAGTTATTTCGTAGGGAAATGTACACAGACAGACAGACAGACACACAGACACACAGACAGACAGACAGACACGTTCACTTATATAGATATAATAGATATGCATATATATATATATAACCATATATATACACATAATGTTATGCCCCCCCACATATATATATATATGTGTGTATATATATACATGTACATACATATATATACATACATATATTTATACATGTATATATATTAATATATATATACATATATCTTTATGCATATATATATATTAATATGCAAATATATATATATATATATATATATAACTATATATATATACACATATTATTATGCCCCCCACACACACGCGCATATATATATATATATATATATATATATATATATATTACAAACAAAAAGCGCCGCATTAAACGTTATATGGTAAAGATATAGTTCAGAAATGTGAATGAACTTTGTGTGAAAACTGGAGAAGAAAAAAAAGGCATTCTAGTAAAAAATATAATAAATTGATAACTTTAAATATTGCATCATTAATTTTTTTAAAATAAAAATTGATTGAACATTATATATAAATTCTTAATGCGACAATATTTTAAGTTATATTTCTTCTTTTTTTTTGCTAATATGTCTTGTACTTTTCGTTTTTAGTTTTAGCAAATACTTCTTGTATTTTTAAATCATAATCTGAACCATATTATTTTTAATGCTCGCAATTTTCTCTGTAATCGATGATTTTTCTACGCTTTGCTTTGAAATAATGTTTTCTTTTTAATGTTCAATACCATGTTCATTGTGAAAAATCCATAAAAGATTATTAGCATCGTTTTCAATTGATTAATAGAAAAAAAAGAAAGACGTAATTAATTTCAAAAAAGACGGAAAGAAGGGACAAAAATTACAGAAACAAAATAAGGGGGTTCGTCGTAAGCGAAATATTATCAGCACTAGGACGGCAAGGAACATCACTTTTGCTTACTCTCGCTATATATAATCTCAATAAGAAGGCATGCCGGGGACATACCCGCTATATTTTATGAAGGCGTTGACGTCGAAATATTGCCATCTAAACCAACAGCCAATCCCCCCCCCCCAAAAAAAAAATCATCTCTCACGTTCCTTATAAATTCTGAGGACTTTTGAACACCAGTAATTTATTATAATTTTTATTTTAATGAAAGGAAATAGAAAATCTTTATCTCAAAATATATCCGAGAAGGCGACGTATAAATTTTAAACGTTGTGTTAAATTTGTTCACAAAATCAGTGAGCTGTGACGATTTAAAACCACTCGAATCAAACTAACGCTTAGCCATATATTTAAATGGTATATATATATATATATATATATATATATATATATATATATATATATATATATATATATATATATATATATATACCATTCAAACACTACCGTATCTAAATATATGTATCCACATACAGTCATGTTGCGTTGTATCACAACTCATCAGTGCCGCTAGACTAGCACCTATCCCAAGCCGAGGATCGAACCTAGGACCGTCGTGTAGACAGTCGGCAGTTCTACCCCTCGACCACGAAAGCGGTGCCCGCAACTAATTTGTTCGAATGTCTATTTAAATAAATATCCGTCCGCCACTTGTAAAGTGCTCAAACGCTTGTTTGTAAACAAACCGCGAGCTTCGCATTTTTCAGCAAAATTAGGTAGCGAGTGAGATTATTTACGACAGTGCTTAACCCAAAGAGGGGGGCTTTTTAAAATATATTTGTAGTCGTAAATAATTCTACGAATCTGTTTGGAAAGCTTGTTACTCTTTTCCCCAATCCACGGTGATTTTACATACAATCCTATTTCGTTGTATCATAACTCATCAGTGGCGCTAGACTAGCACCTATCACAAGCCGAGGATTGAACCTAGGACCGTCGTGTTGACAGTCGGCATATACATATATATAAATTGAGCTGCACAATCTTCCGCGTTTTCTATGTGGATAATCATCAGTCTACAGTCACACACACACACACACACACACATATATATATAAATATATAGTTAAATATATATATACATATATATATATATAAACTGAATGTATGTGTTTATGTGTGCGTGTGATGGTTGTGTATTCTTTCTAGAAATGCATGCTACAGCGTTTGCAAAAAATCTAGACGTGTATTTCTGCGTAAAATTCACCGTTCCAGATAATACAATTTCCGAATCTAAGTTCTCCTTAGAGGATAAACATATTAAAATGTTAGGTATAACTAAATCTATTAAAACGTTAGTTATATTTTTATTTTATAAAATTGTAATAATATTCATAGCATTGTCTTGAGAATGCAATCGAACCTGTCACAACTTATAAATAGCTTCCTTATCCACTTTGGTGACTCCGATTTATTTGTAAGTTGCAAAAAAGCGAATAGCGATCACCTATAGTGGTAATACAACAATTCATATCCCTTCACTCCTAATATATTTACTAATAATTTAATGAACTAATGAAAATAGTTTAAAGGATACAGAATGGCTTCGATACCCCATAAATTAATAACAATACTTAATATAAACCTAAACGCCTCTAATCAAAATCGGCACGCACGCAAAAACACCGAAGAAAAAGCTAGCATAAATAATTTGGCTAAATCGTTATCCCTCAACGCCATCTCAAGCGTCACCTTTTAATAGTTAATAAAACAATCAGAAACACAATTTGCCACCAACCAGATGAAGGTGAATGCACTTTGCATAATTAATAATTAAACTCCCGAGAACGATTAACTTTAAAAATCTATAGGGTTAGCATGCTTATAATTGCAATGGTGATATATACCTACGAGAATATCATCATCAAGCAGCGCTACATTATGAAAAAAAACCCCACATAATTGACCCCATATTATAACTAATCACTTTAACCAAAGAAACTCTAGAAACGGAATATTCTACAAACATAGATAAATATATACAATTATGCACGCTTTTTTTTTTACATCTGTATTGTTTAAAGAACCTATCACTAAAATAGAAGCATATAAACCTATCTAATATATGCATATACTTATATTAGGGATAGGATAAATAAAAATGACAAACATCGAAATTAACTGTATATGTAAATATAAAAATCATTCGATGAGATAATTAGATTAGAAACAATGACAGAAAAGAAAATATAAATACTGATATACCACCATTATTTAAATTAAATAAACAAGCATATATCAATATATATTTATATATATATATATATATATATATATATATATATATATATTGATATATATATATATATTGACATATATATATATATATATATATATATATATATATATATATATATATATAAATTGAACTAAATAACCATATGGACATTTATCTTAAAAAATAAACATACAAATGAATAAAGAAAAACATTGTAACTTCGACCCAAATTAATGTATAAAAAAGCGTGGTAAAAATGAAAACAAATAAGTAAATAAGCAAATAAAATAAATTAAAAATATATAAATGAATAAATAAATAAATTAATTAATTAATAATACTTGTCAATAGGAGAATGAAGTCGCCACCATGAAAGGGAAAAATATATAAACACCTTAGATAGGGAAGTGGCGACGATAAGAGTATAATATTACTTCAGGCCAAAGCGGAAGCTTACGCCAATAAAGAACAGCCAACGTAAAAGAATGGTAACACCCCTCCACTGCGTACAGGTTAACCAGACGAAATCGTGTCCCACATGGTCCCTCATTACATATATATATATATATATATATATATATATATATATATATATATATGTGTGTGTGTGTGTGTGTGTGTGTGTGTGTGGTGTGTGTGTGGGTGTGTGTGTGTGTGTGTTTGGTTAAATAAAATAGACGTTCTTGTTTATTACTACTTTTTATGATCGTTTCCAACTTCCGAATTACGGTCTCCGGTCACTTCTGGCATGAATTGGTGATGTAATCGCAATATCTATCTTACGTCTGAGTACTTTCGAACACTTCTTTGTTCAGCAATATATTAATTTAACTGTTTTCAAACAATTTATATAAGTGATTCTTTGCCGGAAGTGAATACCGTTATTGGGAATTTTTAGAGGAGTGAAAATAGAGTTAATAGAAAAAAAAAAGTCTATTTTATTTAATGTAGTTAGCCTGAGAGACAGAATGCTGCCTACATACACACTTTTTTGGAACTGTTTAATCGTTGCATATCATTTCATTTTAATTTTAATTTTTCATTTATTTCATAAACGTCTTACACTGACTTATATGCATATATGTGTCGGTCGGCACTTAACCTATTCGGGTCTAACTACCTTCATCCAAAGGAGGGAGTGTCGTGGGGAGTATGAAAT